>NW_013665777.1:321905-324754 GCF_000517525.1 Limulus polyphemus | reverse complement strand
AGCTTTGCGCGAAATTCAAAACAAACAAACAAAACCTTCGGAGAGTGTTCAGCCCAATCTACCGTATTTAATTACATGATTAGCGGGCTTGCGCACGGGCTTGAACGCGTTAAGTGCCATTCCTCGGTGAAATTTTAGCCTTAAACTTTTACAATCGTGCTCCTGGTACACTAAATGTTTTTTATTGAGTTAAAAATGCACTTAAGAACACAGAATAATTACAAGCTACAGACTAACAATAACCTAATTGCTATTATAAATTAAGTATCTTTTTAACTGTTGCATAAGTGCTTTAAAAATACATTAGATACTCCATCTGAACAGCTCCACAGAAATTTTCACACTGAGTGAACTATGTTTTTACACCAGAGTGAAAACAAAACAAACAAACAAACATGAATTTGTATGTCATTCATAGATTAAAACTTTGTCTTTCTACTGGATATAAATTAGGTGAGATAAAACATCAAAATTATTTATTGGCTAATTCTGAAGTAAGTTATCAAAGACAGAAGATTCAGAGTATTTGTGTAACGATTGTATTAAACGGTGAGTTTATAAAAAATTATTTTAATATTTTATTAGCAAATTAAGACATTAAAACTTATAAAAAATTGTATTTACTGTTTGCGTTTCGATACCAAGTTTGTTCATACAAGTCAATAATAATTAAGTTCATTTTTAATTTTGAATGTAAGTCTACGAAAGGTGATTGCCCTGCACTCTAACCGAAGTGAGAAGGTTACGCATATTCCTAGACATTATATCGCCATTTGCAGGCCAGCAAGCCGACTTTCAATTAAACAGAAGAAACTGGTTGAATTGCACGTAAAATGGACTTCCTCTTTATTCATAGTACAGCGGTATGTCTGCGGACTTACAACACTGCAAACCGGGTTTCGATACTCGTAGTGACATAGCACTGATAGCCTAGTGTATAACTTTGTGCTTAACTTCAAACAAATTCATTCGTTGGTTTCCGATATTCTTGTTGAAATAACCAGGATAGTATGGTTTATTATATATGAAAAAATACGTATAATAAGAAATGTATGTATTATATTCATACCTATACTTATTTTTTCTTTACGCAATTTCATTATTTTTTGCCACAAGAAAAATGAAAATGTTTGAATATTAGTTATATTTATTATTAACGTTCATTTGCAAAATTTTTATGAATAGTGTTTCAGTTTGCTGTTTAAATTATATATTGACAACTTAAAGATATCAACGTTTTTTTCAGTTTAAAATCCCTTTCCAAATGAGGAATGTCTCAAGAATATAAGCATAAATTTGGTGTACAAAAGAGGAAATTCAAACAGTAGAAAGGATATGCTGAAAGTAGAGAAAGCTAAACTCTCTTTTTGTTTTTGAAAAGAAAACTGAAGATCAGCCCAAAGCTTTCCATCCAGAGGCTGATGTCAATAATTATCATGAAGCAAGTCGACTGGGCTTGATGAAATATCAAATGATACCAATATGAATGACAGTGACAATCTCACAGCATATCCTGTTATAGAAAAGCAAAGTGAATATGATTAGCCAAATGTAATCAATACTGGAGGAACACCTTCAAAAATGTTCCTGAAAAGCCACAACAGCTCAGTGGCTTTGATGTTGGTACCTAAATAGATCAGAAGGTGTCCACTGAAAATCTTGAGCTAGCTATTAGAGCTAGGTCTCAACAACACTCTAAAGATTTTCCTTTTCCAAGTTCTCTTCTAAAGTCTTTGCTGTAAAATAGTGAATACAATAAACGTTACTGGCTAGTCTGGAGTAATAGTATACACACTTTGTACTATTTTTGAAGTCAACTTCTCGACAAGATTTCAGTTGCTTCACTCTATAGAATTACAACTGCGAAAGGTTGGCCGCTGACAACAGGCTGGAAAAAACTTTATGATTGGCTCCCAGAGCATGAGAGAAGTGTTTATCATAAGAAATGCTAGACTGAGTGACGTGAACTTAGGAGATGTTTTGGAGCAAACTCTTATGTTGATTTGCAGCTTGTAAAGGAAATTCTCTCAAGAGCAACCAAATGGAAGGATATCCTAAAGAAGATTATAGATGTTGTCATTTTCTTGGAGGAGACAGATTTAGCCTTTCATCACAAAGGATTGGTGCGCGTGATAATAGTAATGTTTTAAGACTAACTGAGTTACGATCTAGTTCTAAGGGAACATGTAGAGAGAGTTACAGAATCTCAGCGAGCGGGTTACGGCCTTCAAGCCCATCAGTTGTCAGGTGAGTTCCAGAATGAATTCATTGCAACCTGTGCTTAGCATGTACGTCACATTATTTTAGAGGAAAGACTTACAACAAAATACTATGCTATCATAGTAGATGCAAACATCTGATTGATCTCATCAAGAACAGACAACTTTTATCCTGAGGTATGTATCCATACCATCAGAATTCATTTTGTCATTCAAAAAAATGTTTCTACACTTCATTGATTGTAATAAAAAGACCGGGGTTGATATTTCTAATATAATACTCGACTACTTAGCTTATAATACAATACCATTAATGGATTGCAGAGCCCAAGGATATGACAATGGGTCTAACATGGCTGTTGAGTATAATGATGCTCAAGCTGAATTACTAAAAGTTAATCCCATGGTTAAATTCTTACCACGTCTTTGTCATGGTCTCAATTTTTGTGGAGCACAAGCAGCAAGAAGTTGTACAGAGGCTCAGACATTCTTTGGAATAATTCAAAAGCTTTACAATTTACACTGAGTGGTCACAAGTAAATAGACACCTAATATTTCGTCATTTAACTGATTTATGCTAACTAATTTGTGTTCACAGAGCACGATATAAATGAAAATGGTCCGCACACT
>NW_013665777.1:315665-320857 GCF_000517525.1 Limulus polyphemus | reverse complement strand
AAATAGGTTGTTCTCTTCATTGACTTTCGGGAACACGATGGACAAACAGAACGGATAGTGTCAGGGCCTTTGCATTTCATCTTTCTGGAATTCTGGATGCACTATCAGAAATTCTTCAACTCAATCTTACATCTAAAGCAAGAACTGAAGCCAAATGTATAACTGATTATGTGCAGTCATTTTCTTGAATCTCGATGGCTGTAATTTAAAGATACTCGTGGTCATCGATCAGTGCAATCAAGTATTACAGGCCCTTAAAGCTATCATTGAAGCTAAATTGGTTGCATATAGCATGAATCTTCTGCCACAACTGCCTGCAAAATGGAGAACAGTTCCCAAATATTTTTGTGATGAAAATAAAGACGACTCCTTGCCTAATTGTGAATAAAATGAACCTGTAAAGGAGACAAAATTCAGACGAGACACATTTTATAGATCATAACTTCTGTTATTGCTGGGCTCACTACAAGATATAGAGCAGCAAAAGATAACAATCAGACTTTTTCCTTTTTCTGGCAATATCTAGATATATCTGAGAATAAGCTACATTCAAAAACTAAAGAGTTTGTTACCAAATATAGATCTGATGGGTCAAAAGACTTAATGAAAAAATTTAAACATCCAAAGGCCATCCACAAACTCGGTGATACTGAATTAAATCCATTGGATCTTCTCAACAAACTGCACAAATGCAAGCTACACCCACTTTCCCAAATTTTTCTGTAGCCCTTTGCATTTTATGCACAATTCCAGTCACAACTGCAGAAGGGGAAAGATATTTTATAATGTTACGACAGCGTAACAATAGCAAGCTGAAACTGGTAAAAATTATCTTCGCTCCACAATTGCTCAAGACCGACTGACAGATCTGGAAGCCCTGGCAATTGTAAACCAGTTAGCCCGTACTTTGGATTTCAGCAGAATCATTAATCACTTCGGCAGACAGAAGGCAAAGAAAGTACACTTCTAACAATGAAAATCATACAGTAAAAAAAATTCTGGCCTAATGACGATAAAACTACTTATGTATTAAAATGGAAGAAAAGTATAAATCTGATTTGTATTCAACTAGTTCTATTTTATTTTGCTATTAAATAATGGATATGTTTACGTACAATTAAGCATTACTTTCATATATTCACCTTATTAAATAAAAAGTAAACTTAATGTGTGAGTATTTCTTTCTGCTTTATTAATTTTATTCATTTATTTAATAAAATTATTTAATCAACGACTTTTGTGATTTTTCTTTTAGGCAACAATGTGTTTCTGTTTTAGCGCATTTGTTAACTGTATGATGATAGAATTATTCATGATTCCTTAAAAATTGGTTGTCCATTTTTATCCGAGTAATTTGTTGAAATTTATTAATAGTTAGTTGGACATGTATTCAGTTTGCTTGTTATGTATAAAACGAATAAAAAACATACATAATAAAATACTGATTAAATATAACTTGTGTTATAAAATAAGCCTAAAGCTTCATAATTACTCATAAATTGCTGTATTTAAATAAGACAAACTAGCAACTAACAAATCCACACTAATATTGCTCTTACAAATCCTCAAAATATGATATCCAACTGTAAAATCTGTAACAAAAACACAATAGGTTAGTAGGATACATATACCATGGTAGATCTATGAATATGGTATGTAATAGTGTTTTTAATCCAAGATTGAATAAATTATCCTGTTAAGGAATCACAAATCTCAGCTTGTTGACTGTTTGTACATTCATATCTGGGTCTGTAGAAGGGGGCGCATATAACAATCCTTACCCGGAGCCCGGGTTAGTTCTCGGCGGCCATGGTGGTGTTGACTAGCTGCCTTCGTTGTAGTCTATCAATTAGAAATAAGAGATGGCTAATGCAGATAGCCCTCGAATAGCTTTGCGTGAAAGTCAGTAAACAAATAAATAAAACAAGCACTCTCTAACTAGCATAACTACTCTTCACGGAACGTTGTATTTATAATCTATCATGTTCTAGATATTTATAGGAGTTGCTTGATCTTAACGTGATGCTCCTTATAGCTCCATCACACTAGATTATGGAGGAAT
The DNA here is from genome assembly GCF_000517525.1 of Limulus polyphemus. Lineage (NCBI taxonomy): Eukaryota > Metazoa > Arthropoda > Merostomata > Xiphosura > Limulidae > Limulus > Limulus polyphemus. The sequence goes on along the minus strand of NW_013665777.1, from coordinate 318,795 downwards.
ATAGTGATAATAGTGAATATCATAGATACCCAACTAATGAATCAATGAATTCTTATTATAAGTTTTTGTTTTATAACATTGAATAATCGTAGTTAGGGCACTATATGAAATTATTTACATTATTTATTATCCTTCCCGGTGGCTCAGCGATAAGTCTGAAGGCTTATAACAATAAAAACTAGGTTTCAATACTCATGGTGGGCATAATACAGATAGCCCATTTTGTAACTTTGTGCATAAAAAATTATTTACTATATAATTTTTTTAGTTCTGATCATATGCTATTAGCGTAATAGTGCTCACTTTTTAAACTGTTTCAAAGAATCTAAAAACCTGGGAAAGAATGAAAGAGTTTTTCTTTTAGTTACTATGTGTGATAAAAAATGAGGTTCAAAATTAATAGCAGTGCTGTTGCTATTAAAGTGTAGGTTAATTTTGTATGGTTTTCAATAGATGGCGTTTAGGTATTTGTTTATAGCATGAAACAGTTCGTGCCTTGTACAGAGTGGATACAGTGATCTCTGTACTCTTCTGTACAGAGGTTGAAGGTGCATAAGGTAGGATTAACAAAGTAATGTTTTATAAATTATTGGAAATGTGTGTGTATAATATTAATAGTATATTACAGGTGCATTTATTTTTGTACGTTTCTAATAATAAGGCTATTAAATATTATTTCTCTGTTACTATTAGTAGTATTAGAATGGAATAAATCAGCGTAACTATTAGTATTAGTATTAATAAAATAATATTCATGATGTTAGAAAAACACGTAGGTTCAAGAAGTCTTGATAGAAATAAATTAAAACCGTATAACCCGAGCGCTTTCGGAAGGTAGACCTTTCTTCTTCAGGGGCAAATAAAATAATATATTATTATATAAGTATTATTAATATAGATATGTGATTTACACGGACACAGTTATAATTCACCCAGCAACCGACACCTACACCACAGTTATCCACTTATTTACTATACTTAGATAATTTCGTGATGCGTTGTATAATTAAATGTGGCTTATATAAACGTGCACCATAAAGTATTAGCCACCTCATGATACTTGTGATGCCGGATGTTGATGACAGTGATTTAGGTTATTTTCCCTTCTTACTCTTATTCACTTTTGTCTCTCCATAGTACATCCTATGCATGCATTTCGAGTATTGGTTTATAACAACATAAATGCCAAATTATGCACCAAGACTAAGAATTAGAAGTAATTGACGTTTTATTTACAAAATGTTCTTTAAATAGAATTTTTAAGTATAAACTGAAAGTACTAATCATTTACAAAAACAGGCAATTTCAAATGGAAATAGGAAGTTTTAAAATAAAAGTTTCTTTAAAGTTAGAAATTGTAAATAAGATTAAGAATCTCTAAAAATAAAAGAAAAAATGGTAATGCACACTGACAGGTTCTTAAACCATAGCTTAAGGAAATCACCGTTTCAGGTTAAAACCTGAAGAGTTTCCTTTAAGTTTAACAGTTTAAGACATTTTGCTACCAACACCATGAAGAATACAGTAATTTGAGTAAGTCTTTACTACATGTAGCTTGCAACATAAAATGCAGTATGAAGTCTCCTCTCCATTTTAAAAAAAAGCTGCTCTTTTTGCATGATGAAACAAGTGTAAACTAGAAACTTGGGTAGTACATAGAAAAATAAAAAAGGTTGCCATTGCTCTTGACCAAAAACTAAGTATCAGTTGGATTTACATTACATATTATGAACATTTGGTTAAATAACTAAAAATTGTATAACTTACATATAGTCATAAATAAAAAAGATATGAAAGTAGTGCATACAATCTAATAAACTTGTAACAATATAGTAAATGAAGAAATTAAGTAAAAATTCAAACAGAGGGTTAAGTTCTGCATAATGTATATTCTATGCCTTGAATCTCTTCTTCCAGACTGGGAATTTTCTTATTTTGACTCTCTTTTACTCTTCTACGCCCTTTGTTTACTCACATTTTAACTTGCTATCCTCTTTATCCTTTCTTCTGAAGCTATGCTTTGCTATCCTGACAGATTTACTGTAGGAAGGGCACATTTCTCCATTTTTTATTTCAGCTGTTGCCCAACTAACTTTTTTTGCTTCTGGAAATTGGTTCATTGAGATACCTTGTTTTCTGGTATTAAACTCCCTCAGATTTATCTCAGGGAACTTCATTTGACACCCTTCCTTTATGCAGACTTATTGGAGAGTTTCTCATCATGTGGCCCCTTTCTTGTGTACTTCCTCCCAAGTGGCCATTCATTATTAGGCTAAATGATTAGTTCACTTGTTTCTGTAATCACCTCCTAGCTTTGTTCCTGTGGGATCTTTGTCCATTTGTAGATAATGCAACTTTGCAGGAGGCCCTTGGGTTCCAAATGTTTTCTCTCAGGATTTTTCTCTGTCATCCAGGGCTGTCACGTTTCTGTTTTCAACTAAGTTCTGATAGCATTCACATAGAGATTGCACTTATAGGGTCTTTATTTCCACCACTGTAGGGACACTTAACAACTAGTATCCTGTCCTGGAAGGCTTCTTCTGCCATAACCTCCATTCTCCTTTGGGAGTCTGCTTGTTTTTCTGGTTGAATGATTAGGCTTCTGAGTCAGTATTGTTTCCAATTCAGTATTTGATTCATTTGAGGATGTGTATCACATCATTTGCCGGGTGGGCTCAGCCATCTCTTTTACATTTTCAAGATATAGAAATTCTGATTTCCAAGTCTCTCTCTCTCTCTTTTTTGTCTTACCATACATGAGATTCTGGCTGATCAGTAGAATATACCTTGTAATCAGCTACCCATTCTTTTTCTACTTCCATCTTTCTCTCTCACTGTTATCAAGGATAGATACAGGCCTGGTGTGCTGGGTGGGTGCCCCCCCCCCCATTTAATATATATAATTGCAAAAATTGGATCTCTGAAGAGGGAATAATGTAGCAAAATTTCATATTAAATTTAAAAAAAATCAATAATTAATAACAACAACATCATCTATCAAATGTTATAACAAATCTAAATAACCATTTAACCTCTACCAGGGAAGTCCCAAAAATTCCTTGTTTATGTTCAGAATTATTGCACCTCCCCGTTTTCAAAATCCTGGATCTGCCACTGGTTATCATGGTTT
>NW_013665777.1:308094-315549 GCF_000517525.1 Limulus polyphemus | reverse complement strand
ACAGGTGTCTCTCTACTTGGGTGGGATGATTAGTTCTGTAATTACCTTTCTACCTTTTTTTTTTGGTTATTTTTCACATTGATGCCTTTGAGATGTGGGCAGTTCAATGGACCTGCTACAATATTTTGCTACAGCTGACTGGACATCCTGTTTTGGTCTATTTTTTCAACTTTACTGTCATTTCTTACATCAACTGGCAGGGACTTTGTTTTCTTGTTCTCAAGCTCCATTTTGGGCTCACGACAATAACATCTGGTTCTTTACCTTCTATATTCTGGAAGCTATGAATTTCATGGCAATTGGCTATATTGTGTGGACTGAATCATTCAGACAGAGTAGTCTTTACATCTCCTTTTGTTGCTGTAAATTTGTTCCCACTTTGGGAGTTTTCTTATCAATGCACTTGTGACACTCCATTTACAATCTACAATTCTGTGTGCCAATCTACCTATCCCACTTCTTCCCAAGATGCTGTCTTAGTTTATTGCACCTCTTGCCAGGTTCTTCTTATTGCCCTCTCTTTAATTAGTTCAGTTCTGATCTTTGCTCTTTTACCTTTTGGTAATTGTGAGACCTCTATCTTTTCCATCTTGGAAGTCCATGTTTCATCATGATGTTTTACACCATCTTCTCTTGTGGCTTTTGTCCAGTCCCTTGCAAGATGTACAAGATTTTCTTCATTGTAACCTGTTTTCATTCTCCTTCTTGTTAACCATTCACTATTGCAATATATTACTGCATGAGGATGATTTATTGATGCTGGTCCATTCACCTCTTCCTTCTTCCGGGTTGTTCCTATTTTACCTGGCTTTTGAGAGTGGTCTATTTGACATTTAAGTTCCTAAGAATACACAGTAATGCAGATTCTATTAATGTTATGCAAAGAATAAAGTGAACAGAAAAGAAAAAAAAGACACAAACACAAATTAACAAGTAAACAAAACTGTATTCTCAATGAAGTACAGTTGGTATATTTACCAGACTGGTTAGCTTTTTTCCTTTCTGTTGAGTAAACTGGTTGTTGAAGTACAGATAAAGCTTTTCAACACACATACAGGACAAGTGCAGGAAAAATTATACTGTACCACATTTTCAAATCAGACAATAGATTCAAATACATTTTATCATAATCAAAAGCTACATGTATCACTGTCTGTTCCAAATAATATATATAGAGGATAAAACCTCAGCCCATACCTATTTGTTCAAGCATCTGTCACCCCTTGAGATGGGCTTCATGTTCAAATTTATATTGTTCATGTAATAAATCTTTACATTATCTACATGTACAGGTAATGGGTGATTGAAATCTGTGTCTCTTGTCAGGTAGATATTTGATGATACTATTATTTCATGTTTTAAACTTGTATGTGTATGTAAGAAAAAATAAGGTACTATGTTAAAAAGCATAAATTAACAAAAAACAAACAACAGTAGTTTTTGTACACCATACATATAAATTTTTAACAAAAATAGTCATAATTTTTAGCATATATACAGAGTATACTGACAAGAAGTGCAGTAAGATGATAAGTGGTATAAAATGACAACTTGGCTGTGACATGCATTTTATGTAGCATTGACAAGCTAGAAATTAGCAGTCAAGTATAATGCAAACTGCATAGTTGGTTGTCAGATACTGAACTCTATCATGCCTGCCTTAAGGGCAAATTGCATTATTGAATTAAAAAACATTGAAAAAATAAACATGGGCATTCTTCCATTCATTTAACACAAAAATTATACTTCAGATTTGAAATGTCTTCGATGAAAAGATTTCTTTCTTTAATTATATTCATAAAAAAGAAAAGAAAATTGCAGATATTGATTTCAATGAAATCATTAGTGTTTGTTAATTTCCTAAATATTTTCTGAGTATAATAAGGAATTCATAGTCTCCCAAGAGGAAAATCATAATAGGTTTGGACTAACTAGCAGGAATTTGGCCTTGTAACTTGAATACAAGTGTTTTTATAAATTTGTGACCAATCACTGTTTATCTGCTTTGGTTTCATGATGTAATGTAACTGCCTGTATCTCAGCTTTGAGAAGTAATAGACTAGTGACATAAACATGTTGTTATAAATCTTACTATACTATCTAGATCTCTGAATTAACTACTCTTACCTATTCTTTTTCCAATCATATTGCAATATTGTAATTAAAATGAAGTATCAAATAATAAAGTAAGCTTTTCACAGACATCTTTCCTTCTAGCAATATATCACCAAATTAAGCTTTTATCACTTTGTTCCATGAATTGTTGCAAATATCTACTGAAATAGAAACCATATTGGCTTATACCTTTGAAAATAACAGGAAAAAATATCTCTCTACGTTAGAGATCTAGATAGTGTTGTACTATCTAGATCTCTAGTTAAGTCATTTTGCACTCTGATATCAAGTTTTATTTCACTGACATTGTGTTAGGTCTTATTGGCCTAAGAACTGCTTGAACAGGCTATAAAATTCACTACAAAAAAGAATTGTACAAAATATGTACATAAATTAATATTAAACAGGTCATATTAAACAAAATCTTGTAATTAAAAAATTGTAAGAAAAAAATAAGTTTTCTTATAATTTTTAGTTTGTTAAAAACTTCAATTATATTGTTTGTCAGTGATCATTAACAGTGAAGCTGTGTGCATTTATTTTCAAATCAAAACAAAGATAACATTTACAGTTATGTAAAATAAAATAATCATAAACTTTACAAGAACATAGGAAGACATAAAAATTCATACATAAGACCTATAATAAAGGTTAGCATTTTTAGTAGAAAGTTTCTTAAGAATGAAAAAAACATATAATAAGATGTTTTCAAAATTTTAAAGCTGCAAATTCATACAAATGCCACATATGAAAGGTATTTTATTTGCAGAATCTGTATATTGTAATCTATAGAAAGTTCTTCTGAAGTTCCAATTTATTTAATACAACAGTTTTTATGTTTTAGAATTCAATTAAACCATGTAACTGGTTCCATGCATAGTATAGTAAAAGAAGAAAATTTCGAAAAAAATGTTGGGAAGTAATTGCATGAAAATTAATATTAAATTTAAAAAAGAATTTTAATGCATCCTTTTCTAAGTGAAGTTTGTTTTGTAGCAGTAGTAGGAAATCATATCTTGAACTTTTTTTTTTGAGTTGTGAGTACGTGTTCAGTAGAATTTGCTTTAGTACTGCATACTATATTTAAGCTTTTCATGTCACAACAGGCATCAATATTTGTTTTGCAGTCTTGTCACATTTCCTTTCTGAACACTATAGGAGGAACTAAATGTGTTAAAGGTTGCAGTTGTGAAATTCATAAGGCATTTTACTGTGAATTCTGAGCGGGGAAATCCATGCACAGCTTTTAGTACATGTATACATAACATATGGTTAACAAGTGCAATTGTTTAAGGCCAGCTGTCACTAAACAAAAAAAAATAAACCAGCAAAATTCAGATGTACTTCAAACTGTTACAAAACTGCCTTTTATGTCATTGGTAACATACAGATGGTTGTTTATATCTAGTAGGAGAAAAGGAAAACGCATGCTTGTTCAAAATTATGCTGAGTGAAGCTTTGCAGTTTAACTTTGTCCACAGGTAGTTTTAACGTTTCTTTGTGTTTTTAATCAGGAGTATTCATATGCAATGCTATGAATTATCTATGATTTAATTACATTTCATAAATTTATTTATTGTACAAGTTATTATGTTAAAACAAGTATAAACCAAACACATGAACTTCTCTGTAGAATCTTTGATCATTTTTTCTTTGTATGTGGAAGTAAAGAAAAGTTTGATTACAGTAACTTTGAGTTTTAGTGTTGTATGGTGTAGAAAAGCTATAACTAAAGAATATTAATGATTAATTGTATGTAAAAATATATTTTGAGCTTTTGCTCATTTTATAATTCATTACATAAAGAAAAAGTGATGTGCTTTTTAAGAAACTATTGTCTAAGTGTTTCACATCTTTTAAGAGTAAATAGTTAAGTCTTGTGAAAATATATTCTATCTGAATATGATTTTACTTGATCTACCACTTGGTACATTTGTTTGTTTGTTTTTATAAAGTTTTCTTCATACAAATGAGTAATGATTATTTTCATTAAACTAATTCTTGTTTATGAGCATGAGCAGGGATTGTCAAATATCTCTGGCATCAAGAGCTAGGAATATAGCTTAACTCAGTGAGGGACAAGGGGTTTAATCTTTGTCTTGCCCAAAGATGGTTTGTGAACCAAATTTCATTTGTGTATTTTATGCATTTTATATATGCAAAATACAAACTTAGCTTTATTGCTCATTTTACTGCATACAATGCTTTGAAGGTCAGTCAGTCACATAGTCTTAATTTAGTGATGTAAAATTATGTAAAACCCACTGAAACTTTCAGTTCCAAATAACCTCAGCCTTGTCTTTGCGACTGAGAACCTGCTTGCTGAAACATGTCTAATGTCTTGCAGTCAATTTAAAAAAATCTAATAAATGACTTTGCAGAATTATGTCAATTTGGACTTCCTTTACAGTATTTCAACACTTATTAGAGATCCAGTTGTTTTATTAGTTTTCTTTTGCAAATATTAATGTGTGTGTGTGAAAAAAAAAAATGAAAATGTTACAAAAAATTGTCACATACTGAGCCACCTTTCTAAGCACCATAGCAGTCTAATGCCCTGAATTCAGCAGGCCTTGAGCATGATAAATGAAATTCTTTTATGCATCTTAGTTGGATAATTTATTTCAGTATTTGTAGTGTAGTCTTTTTCTGTGGAAATCAAAGGCAGAGGGTATGAAGAAAAAATTAATTCCAATACAGTACATTACCTCTTCTCACATAAATAGCTATTCTTGTTCAGTGCTGCCCTCTATATGCAAAATATTTTTTCACATGCCACAAGCCTTGAGCTCCCTGTACCTTACAATCAACTGGTTCAAGTGTTTCTTGCATGTAAATCATAATGCGACAAGCTTCCACCAACAGGAGTGTGACACACCCTCCTGATGCATGTATTTGATCTTACTAAATTATCTCTTCTTGTTTGGCAGTGCCATTGTCAAGACGTTTTTTATTTGTGCTCTATTCTAGTGATTTTTTTTGTTGAAATTTTATATGAAGTGGAGATATTTTCTTTTTGTCTACTTTACCTATTTTAAGGGATAACTTACTTTTATTGTTCTTCAGCTTTTTTTTTTTTTTCACCAAAGCTTATGTTTCAACTTTGAAAATGTTATTATTTACTTCCAGCACAACTCTCTAGGCTTCAGTTGGCAGTACTTGACGGAGGAATTGTCAGTTTTGATACATTGAGAGATTGATTCTTCTATGAGTTGACCTTCATTGGGCTTGGAGTTTGGTGGCCCATACATTTGGGTCTGCTGACTTTGGACAGATATGCTGTTATACTGTTATAGCTTTTTGAATATTTTGATATTAATACTGTTATTTGTAGTTATTTGGTTTCAGTAACATACGTTGATTTGTACCTATTTCTTGTAAGGTTAGGTTTTTTAAGTTAACGTTTAGTGATATCTTTTTGTACTACAATGTTAGTTTAGGTTTAACATGTCTTTGTAACGTCTCATTCATCTTACTGGTAAATCGTAAATTAGGTTAAATATATTGCTTCTTTAACAAATATTGTCTACTAATATTTTTATTGTCAATATACATTTACTTAATTTTATAATGTAATGACTTTTTCATTTTCATAATTAATTATATTTTATGCTTATTACAATTAATTTCATTTTTGAGGATCTCTTGGTCCAGGGTCTGTCCAACCTTCTCCCACTATTGCTTGCCTTCCTCCTCAAACTGCCAAACTTGTCTATTTTGACAATTTTCTTCCTCCTGATTTTGAATTGGCCTTCTCAGGCCTCTACTGCAGAGTCTACTAGGCCTACCTCAGCCCTTTTTATACATTTCATAGTTGTTGTTTTTTCCCCTCCTTTTCCAGATATTATGGTTGATGCTGGGCCTCTTTGTCTCTCTTTTGAGAGATGGTGCTGGCATGCTTTACCTACCACGGGCTTTGGTTCATTCTGCCTTAGCTTACCATTAGGCAGATTGTTTTTGTTTTCTTGCATCTCTGCACTTTGAATCTCTGTTGTCTGTATGGGTGGCAGAATCTGTTAATCCTATCCCTTTTTTCCTAACCAAATTTTTTGGCTATTGTCTTCCCCTATCACCTCTACTACTGGTATTGGCCACCATACACCTCCTTTCTAAGGCATTCCATCTATTTTTGGGGGATTTTCATAGGATACTTTCCTCGTCCTTACCTTCATGTTGGGGTGATTGCCATCTTTGGCTCTTTCCTTATAAATGTGACTTCTTTGCTTTCAGGATATTCTGGAGTGGGACACTGTCTTGTACTATGTTCGTTTCCCTTCCACTTCTAATTGGGACTTATGGATGACTCTTTTTTTCCTCCACTGGTCCATTTTTTGGGAGGGGGGTGTTATTTTTTTAACTTTAGCATAGTGTGGTGTATCTATATTGCTACATTAGATCTTTCTTTTTTGGTTGCTCGTTTGTCTATTTGGCCATTGCATTATTTATTCATGTTCCATGTCTGGCACATTCCTGTCATTTACGCGTTCTACATCAAAGAGTTCCTCCATTAGTCATGTATTCTCAATGCAGATTGGAAGTCTGTGATTGATCTGTTCCACCTCATTCATTTCTTGGTTCTTTCCCTTTTTCCTATATTGTCTTTTTATCACCCTGTGGTATGCTTTTTCTCCAGGAACGAGGATGGCCATGGTCAATGTTTTGTATTCTTATGCCTACATTCCTAATTTTCATCACCCATGGTGCTGTCTTAAGTTTGTTCACCATGGGTTTGGGTACTAGTTTTGTGCCTTGCCCTTCGAGCTTGTTTCAGATCTGTATGTATTTGTCTCTGGTTCTTCATCCACTTGCCTTGGTTCTTGATGTGTTCAGACACGATTGGGACATGTTTATGCCTCTTTTTTTCTCATTCTATTTGCCATCTTCCTTGGGTAATTTCATTCATCCTATATGTCAGATCGTTCTGATTGCTCCTTCCTGGCCAACACAGATCTGGTTTTCTCAGCTGCTTCAGTTTGATGAGCTCTTTTTGTTCTTGATCAATTTTTCCTACCCTCGATTTTGGCAGCTCATGGGGCATATTCTTTCTTTTCTTCATTTTTGTTTCCTTCCATATCCCACCTTTAACTCTTTCAGCACGGGCTCGGTCCCTGGGACTGACCTCGTAACCATTTTGTGTTTGTTATAGTTTTCATGCTATAACTTTTAAATTAGTAAGCGAATGTCAGCGAGATTTGGCAGATTATCAGTAAACATTGCAATGCTTTCATATGCAAAATATCTAATTTTTTATTAAGTCTTAAGGTTTGTAAAACAATGTTTCTCTCATGCCTTTTTCTTTTCACATGTTGCCTATCTATCATGCAAAGTAATTTTCATTTT
>NW_013665777.1:307352-307998 GCF_000517525.1 Limulus polyphemus | reverse complement strand
ACCAAATTTGCACATAGAGAATTTGAAACAAAACAATTTTTTATAGGTTTTTATATATACGGTTGAATAACTAAAAAATCATAAATTACTATATCGATACCATAGAGTTCAATTATAATTTATCAAGCTTAGCAACTAAGATGTATTTTAGTATAAAAGAATATGAAATTTCGAGCAGACTAAAGACAAACCCTACCTCATTGAAATATTGGTTCAAAAGAAAGAAATGGTGCCAAGCCCAATAAAATGACTGAGAAAGCCACGAGGGAGACATTCTGAGCTTTTGATTCATGTCATATATATAGAAATAAGTGTATATAAGGGAGCATTTACAAAAATGGAAAGAGGTGGGCTGGGTGTCACTGATTGATTTAGTAAATGGGCAATATCTTAACAAATTGAAAGGTAAGGGGCTCTTATTTTATATTCCAGCTTGATAATATCAGTAATTTGAGTTTCTAATTTGTATGAAATTATAGACTTTGTATTTTGACTTCAGAAACATCTAATTTGAACCTGTGTTGCATTCAACATACCACGTAACACACAAAAATCAATGTTTATCTGTGTTTTTTTAATATCTTCTTTAAAATTATGAAATTGAGTAATATATAGTACTAAAACTTGAATTATAATCTACAGTTTG
>NW_013665777.1:268386-307300 GCF_000517525.1 Limulus polyphemus | reverse complement strand
TCTTATATATATATATATATATATATATAAATAAAAATACCTCTTGTTTTTCAGGGGCATGTCCCTTTTTTTCTTTATGGATCCCACTCTATGGTATGGTGAGGCCATAATGATCTAAAAATTAAAATTTCTATGGCCACTAAATGCACACTGTTGAGATGGGGCATTCCACAAGATTGCTCGTAGATTTTCCTTTCAATATATTTTCTTCATTCATATGCCTGTTCCAGACCATACTAACCCATGGAATTAATGGGTAAAGCAGAAAGAGACAGCTGCCCATCTCTGCTATTCCTTATATTGAATAATTCAGGAGTGGACTTCTTTTCAAAATAGGGTTTTTCTGGTCTCCTGTTGCACTGTCTCTGGTGTTGACATTCCTCGGGACACTCCACCATATTTTCCCCCCTCTTTTTTCTTTCAGTGGAGTATGAGAGTCCTTACCACTTTCAAGTTCCAAGCTGGTGGGGTGGTGGACCATGGAGGCATCCTCCTGAATGTGATAATGATATATGATACAAATAATTATAAAACAGTTCAGTTGAGAGTAGGGCGGTGGTGTTCTGCTGGTGTAGATGATGAGATGCCCTCTAATCTGATGCTCCATTTCTGTACAGGTTTATCAGAGGGGATGTTGTAGCTTTGGAGTGTGCAGTCAAAATTGCAGTTCACCCCTTTGATTGAGATCCCTCATCCTACCCCCACATGGACGTTGGTTCGCAGTGGTTGGGTTTTGGATTCAGAGCTGAACCAACCATGATAAGTCCTCACACACATATTATAGGTGTCTCTGTTTCCTCCCTCAATTATACTCTTGTTCCCTTCACCTGTGTTGTGGGTCACGGTGGTGGAACTTGCAGATTAATACATTTCTTCCTCATGATTTGCTGTGTATGGTCCATTGCACCCTAGCTACTCTACACTGAGAGGCATATCCTTTTACTCTCACCCACATTGATGTACACTATGGGATTGAGATTCCAATATTGTGTGGTTCAGATACCTATCCAACCACTGTTCTCTCCATTTTGGATGTGATCCTCCCAATTTCCACCCATGTCTGCAACACCTCTTTCCACACTGGGCAAGGAGTATACCTGGTACAGAAGTGGTGTGGTCTCCCATGTATGATACTCTACTGCGAGGATCTATTCTTTTGGATGCTTCTTTTTTTCTTTCACACCAGTCCCTCCATCTATTCAGTGTGGGATTCTTGCTATTTATGTGAGTGGAGGTAATGTACATATCGGAATCGGAAGTTATAATTTTCATGTATTGAAAATACTTACCTCCTCTCACACTTCCCACCCTTCCTCCCCACTGAAAATTGGTGCCTTCATTTTCTACCAAATCTCGAAGTGATAATTCAGTAGAATCAAATAGGAGTCGCATGCATCAGGAGGGTTGTTACATGATGATTTGCATGTGAGACACAGTTGAACCACATTGATCTTGGGTTACATGGGAGCTCAAGGCTTGTGGCATGTGAAAAAATTACTTGCATATAGTGGGCAGCACTGAACGAGAATAGCTATTTATGTTAGTAGAGGTAAGTACCTATCGGAAATACATTTTCAGTATAGGAAAATTATAGCGTGTACATGATACCTTAATTATTATCCATGCTACTGGGGCACAGATTGTTTTAAAGAAAGTATTTATCTTGTGTTTTTTTTTATCAGATTTCTAGTAAAGAGACTTTACACAAGCTCCAGACCAGATACCAAAGATTATGAGCTGGTAAGTCACATAAGTGTCATTTGCATAGCTTCTTGAGCTACTCAGTTTCTCTTCTGTTTTTAAAAATACATTATTCCGAATGTTTAAGATGTTATTTATATAAGCATGAAAAAAGTATTAGGAAGTAGACATTGCTTCTTCCATAATTGAAAATTACAGTACTCTATGTATGTGTAGATGATATGGAACAAATATTTCATGAGAAGAAATTTATACCTCTATAACATACTACATGTTCCTGTATTGTATGTGATACTATGAATGAGTATTTTATTTTATGCAGAATATACTATAAAAGAAAATGGAATTACAGAATGTGTAACCTCAAAACACAAGCAGGTGAACTTAACTGTTAGCTATATGATTTTTACTAAAATAGTTTCAGTGACATCACAGTGTAAATAGAACTGATTCTTATCAGATTTTTAATAGCATGACTATTAAGGGTGAATTTGGTTATGATACAAATTTGAGGTGGAATATACACCACAGGAAAGTAAGTTTGTAGCATTTTTATTCTATTCATCTTTTAAATTTTTATAGTGATTTCAAGAACAAAATTTGTATTTGTAGAGAATATGATAAAGATTATGATACCATGAATATATCATATGCTAATAAAGCACATTGGTCATTTGTATGTGTACTGTTATACTATCATAAAGTTGTAAGCATTTAAAACTTTTGGATTTTTTCTCAAACTACATACGCTTACCAGTAGAATTTTTTTTTTTTTCAAAATAGCTAAAAATGACAACAACAACAGATTCAGAAAGTGCTTTCTCAAAATACTTAGGTGAAGAAGGTGAGTGGACATTATTATTGTACTTGTATTTTCTTTTAATTAAAGAAAAAAGAAACACTGGCTAACTGCAGAATATAACATAGCCTAATATAGTGTACAAACTGTCTTAATAACTACTTCATGATGTAGGTAAAGTTATTGTTCAGGAATCAAAAGATGGTTCTTTGAATCGTTTGTATAATTGACAAAACTAATGAACAGAGAAGAGAAAATTAAGTGATATAAAAATAAAATTGTCAACAGCTATTCATACTAAATATGGATATACACTGAGCCAATTACTTGTTAGTAAAACATATTCAAAGTTAAATACTGATGTATTTTTGCTCTAGTTCTTTTATCACTAAGGAAAGTTTTAAAAATCAATACCAAAGTTAGATACTTTTGTGGATTTTTTCTCAAAAATTAGATTAACTAAACTATAAAACAATGACTGGATAATTAATTAATTACAAAACACATAATGGAATACAAATTTAAAATTACCAAAAAAGTTAAATAAATAGTTCACAGAAACTGAGACTTTACAAATGTGCTCAATCTTTCAGCCATGGGGGTATTATAATATGATGGTCAATCCCCCTTTTCATTGGTAAAAAATAGCCCAAGAGTTGACAGTGAGTAGTGTTGATTAGCTGTTTTCCTTCTAGTTTATCACTGCTAAATTAGGGAAAGCTAGTATAGATAGCTTTCAAGTAGATTTGTGTGAAACTCAATAAAATAAACAAATTGTTCAAAGCAGTACCTTGTTTGAGTAGCAATGCATTCTGATTAGCAGTATGAATTTTTATTTAAGAAAATATGTATGAAAATATTTTATTTCATTGTGAACTTCATTTCAAAAATGAAGTGGAAAGAGTAAACATAATACTTGTAATAAACTTAAATGATATATCCCACATAAACCATTAGCCCTATCACCCTGGGTATCACTTACTGCACATGACACAAGGTTTTAGAGTCTTACATTCAAAATTTTATTCAACTACTTTATGTTTATGTTATACCAATTAGAATAGCATAAAATCTTAGCTAATAGTCCATATTTCAATAGTATACAAGTTTTAAGTTATTAATTCTACAAGGCAATTTTTAAAAAAATCTCGAATTTCCACTAGTGTGACCCGTGTGACACATTTTCTTTTAGCATGTCATCATCCCTATTTTATCTACCACCACTCGAAAAAGTACAAAATTAAACGTAAATTACTTTAAATGAGTACAAAGAGGTCACATGGTTGGTCAAATTGACCGAGCCTGTGTTCTTCTCTCTAATGGATAAAAGCAAAATAATTAATTGTAAATATATTCTAACAGCAGTCTAATGTCCTTGTTAATATAACTATTGTTGATAGTACTAATATGAGTCTCCCAGTGGGTTATTCGTAACTTTATGGACTTACATCTCCAAAATTTGGATTGCTCATTATGTAGCTATGAAGAAACATTCGGTACTGAATTAATAATTTCTGATATGATATCTTACCTCTTTTCACATAATAGTTATTTTCATTCAGTGCTGCCCTCAATATGCAGATAGGCATGTGACAACTCTCCACCAATAGGAGTGAGACACGCACTCCTGTCACAGCTGGCTCCCTCTATATTGTAGAACCCAATGTTTACTTCTCGATTTGGCACTTGTTTTTTGCACTGTCTTAGTTTGTTTTGTTTTTTACGATTTATTAAAGAGTTTAATTGTTTTTCGCTTCATTTTATACAGTGATAATCTCACTGTAATTTATTAATTTTGAACTTTGCTTCAGATGAATATGACATCAGAATTTTATTTCATTACCACTATTTCAGTAGTGATGAATATTACAACATTTTAACCTGCTGTATTTTAGGCCACAGGCCTTACACTTTTGGCTGTGGAGGTCATGGTTTTTTGTGGAAGGTGAGGTCCATCATGTGGCTGGCTGTTTCTTCCTAGCTCAGACCTGACATTTCTTTGTCTGGTGAATCTAGGCAAGATTAAGACAATTTGGGTTTTTTTTTTTCTACCTTCCTTCCTTGGCTATGCAATCCCAATTTTGTACCTGTGGATACTCTCTGGCCATCATTAACCGTCTTGGTTATGAGGACACAGGTATATTACCTTTTATTGGTATCCTTCCTTGGTATACTTAGTTTTCTTTTTTGTCTGCAGGTGTTGGGGTCCATGCTGACCCAATTTTCTGGTGAACTGCATTTAGGGGGAGTGGAAACATTGTGCCTTGACTCCTTGGGTTCAGAATAATTATTTTTTCATACCTTCGTGACATGTTTATCCATACTTAAACTCTTACAAATAGTGTCATGTATACTAGAATCAGGTTTGACTCTAATACTGTTTTGATCTGGTTAGTCTTATGTGTATTCTCAGATGTTATAAGCTCTCACGGCTTTCTTCCGTGGTCCATTTATTTATTTATCTACTGGTACCCTTCCACTCATAGTGGTGTTTCACACATTACTCTAACAGGTTTGATTTGCCAACTTATAAGGCTTGTGTATTCATCTCTTGACTCCCTATGGTTTGTTTTTACAGGTGTCATCACATCAGATTAGACATGTTACCTTTCCCTGGCTGTCTATCTATGTTATTATTTAGGGGAAATCATCCAGACTGGCAGGTGGACCACACCCAACATGTTCATCTCCCCTTAGTCTTATCAGGTGGTTGTTTTGTCCTCATCCAGATATCGCATTATGCCTGTAGCATTACTACACACACTGATTCAACTGTGAGATTGTATTATGGTTTTACCCATTTCCAGTGCTTCTTTTCTGCCAAATCTTGAAGTGAAGATTGGGTTCTACTGTATAGACTCTATAGAGGGAACCAATTGTGACAGGAGAATATCATGATCCTATTGATGGAGGATTTCACATGCTTATTTGCATGCTACAATGCAGCTGAACCTCATAAAAAATGTGGGGTGAGTGGGAGTTTCAAGGCTAGTGGCAAGTGGTAAGTATCCATTGGAAATATATTTTCAGTGTAGGAAACTATTAACGTTGTTACTCCCAAGTGGCTAAGTGGTAAGTTTGAAGGCTTATGCACTAAAAATTCAAGGTTTGATACTGGTGATGGATACAGAATTGATAGCCTTTAGTTTAGATTTAGATTTTCATTTAAACACAAATAAAGAAATACTGACATGAACAATAATTTTCAGATTAGAAAGGAAAAGCCAAAAATACCATAAGCATGTTAATTTAAACAAATACTGATATAGAATTAAAACAAGTTGTGAGATGTCTCAATATTTACCTTACAGATATATAAAAGGGAGCAAAGGAAATAAAACAGTGTATGAAATCAATGGGGGAAAAAGTTAAAACAACTAAATCTTTTCAAAACCATAGTAAATAGCAATCAGAACCATGTTTGCCAAAAAAAGCACAGCAAGATTAATAACCAAATAAAAACAACAACTAATGATTTAAAAATAAAGAAAAAAACTTGTTTAGGAAAAAAAATCGACTTGATATATTATTTTATGAACAATAAGTGAAGTACATATAATTTAGTTAAAACTTTTCATGTACATGAAATATGACATACTCATTGAGAGTGTCAGATATAAAACTGTTTATTGTAGGTATTATTAATTTATTTATTTTGTGAGTGAATATTTCATGATTGTTTAGTGGTTTTTTTTGTAACAAGAGAGTTAAAAGCAGTTATTTTAAAGGTGATAGCTATAACAAGTTTGGATACAGAACTCAGTAAGAATCATACATTGTGTTTATAATTCATTGATGTCGAGGATATAAAGATTTCGAGAAGGCCTAAGTAATAGATGTATAAATAGCAGTAAACAGATGAAAAAATGAGCAGAAGAGAGTAAATTAAAGTCACGGGATGGAGAATTTTGGTCAGACAAAAGTTAAATGCAAAGTTAGTCATTGTGGAAGTAAAGGGCCTAATGGTTGATATGTTAGAGTGAGATTAATAACTTCACTAGAGAAAAGAAGAACAAGTTATTTCGTCAAAGGGTATCCTATAGTAATTGAACCAACCTGAATGGACTTTGACAATAGGCAGACGATTCTTGGAAATACAAAAAAGGAGCAGACAATATTTGAAGTACAGGATACAACCATGGTAACTCAACAACAGTGTAAGTGAACTATAGAAATAGAGAAAAATGGTTTGGCTTGTCAACTGAATTCTAAAGCAGTTAAATAGGCCTAAGTGGAGTTATGACAAGAAGAAGAGAACTATATAGTGTTTAAGATATAACTATGAGTTCCATAGTGTGAGGAATTTTTTTACATATGTTGAACTTGTTCCGAATTTATATATTATTTTGAAAACAAGTGGAGTGCATGCTGTTCATTTATTTTTTTTGAATTTATTGCCAACAAGCCACAGACACCTGTTTGTAGAAGAATCCATAGCCCAACACACTCATATATATTTACATTACTATTTACTACTAAAAAAAACTTCCTTTTATTAGTAATTATTAATACTTTAAGTTAAATATAGGTCTGTTGGGCAAAGCATTCTTCTACAGTAAATGTCTGTGACTTGTTGTTGCTTAACAAACTCTAAACAACTAAGTGACTTGGCAGTAATTTAGGTTATTATATCTACCAAGTCACAAAATGGATTGAGAGACAACCAGGAGTGCTCAGAAACTGTTGTTTCTCTTCAGCCCTTCATGTGAGTTTAGGATTTTAATTCTACAAAGGATTATATAACCTTCATGACAGGTATGATACGTACCAATATTAAGTTAGTGCCTGATTATTATATACCATGAGAGGTAACATGAAGTTAAATATTTTACCCTAACTTAAGTGAGCAGAGTTCTATCTATCTGGGTAACTGATCAAGCATCTGGGAAAGCCATCATTGAAGAACCCAAAGAAATGATAGGCAAAAAGGGAAGAAGAACTTGATTGAAGCTTGAACTCAGAGTGTCTTCAGTGCCAAAGCGTGGATAGTCCAGAGCATGTGGCACACACGTTTGTTTGTTTACATACAATGTGGTGATGTCAGGTGTTGAAGGCTGTCAGTGATGAAGGCATGAACGAGGAGATGCATTCTTCAGTACATCCTGTTTGTGATAGCTGAAATGATTTGATTTTTTAACATACAATTTTAGGTTTAATTTAAGAAGTTAAACACACTTAAAAAGTAAAGTTTATCTAATGTTGAAAAGAGATGACATAAGATATAGATTAACCAATAAGATAAATTAGAAAATGAAGATTAATATTAAGCATGTTTAGAATTATCCTACTTGGGACCTGGGATCTAAAGATCCAATGGCCAAACTTTTTGTGTGGGGGAAATTGGAGTACCTAGTGAAAACCACTTTCACTGGACAGATGCTGAGAAAATAAACCTACTCAGAGCTGAAAATGAAATATTCAGTCATTACATATAGACATAGTCAAGACTATTAAACTTCACTTAAGATGTGATGTTGTTGATCATGTTAAGGGAAGATATATAACTGGCTAAAGAGGCTGGGGTGGATGCAATTTGGGTGAATTTTTGTCTTTGCGTGTGTTTTTGTGTGTTCCTTGCTGGTGTGCATTTGGAATATCAGGTAACTAGTTGAATTAAGCATTCTTTTAGAAGGGGTAGCTTAGCAAGTGAGTGGATGTATTCTGGTGCTATTTTAATTGCTGTGTTCTGGAGATTCTATATCTTGTTATATTGGTCATGTTACAAGTTACTGTGTTACCACACTCGAAATATATATATATATATAATATATGCTTTATAAATCGTGATAATGGTTTTGGCAGAGCAACCTTTGTTTATGCCACCAATACATCTAAGATAATTAATTCAGGCACTAGTTCTACTGATAATATCATTAAAATGTTTACACCAGGACAAGTTGGACAGAAAGGTTAGACCTAGAAACTTAATATATTTAGAGAAATTCACTGTTGTATTATTTAATTGTAGTTTTAAATTCTTAAG
The DNA here is from genome assembly GCF_000517525.1 of Limulus polyphemus. Classification (NCBI taxonomy): domain Eukaryota; kingdom Metazoa; phylum Arthropoda; class Merostomata; order Xiphosura; family Limulidae; genus Limulus; species Limulus polyphemus. The sequence goes on along the minus strand of NW_013665777.1, from coordinate 298,817 downwards.
TTTTCTCCTAGACATGTTTATTGTTTTGTGAAAAGTGATGGCTTGTGTTTTGATAGGGTTAAGGGCAACGCGCCATTTATTATACCATGTTGATATGGTATTAAATGAGGCTTGAACTCTTAGAAGTGGCAGTATGAGTGTTGCTTGATGTACTCCAAATAGTTGTGTTGTCTGCATACTGGGAGGTTAATGTATACATTAAAGGGGAGAAGGATATGTCATTAACATATATGTTGTAAAGTGTTGGACTTAGTAAGGACCCTTGTGGGACTCCAGCAACTAGTGTAAATGAGTGAGATATTGCTTTGTTAACCTGAACTTTGGCAATACGATGAGTGAGAAAAATTGATACCAACCATACTAATAGGGTTGGAACCATTGGAATGCCAATATTGTGTTGTTTATATCTAGGTGGTCTGAGGTTTGTCTATTTTTCTTACCTGCATATTGATTATTGTTCAAGATCTTGTTTGCCTCAAGATAACAATTCAGTCTATTGGTTATAAGTTTTTCCATTAATTTTCCTTGCATTTTAAGTAAGCTAATGGGTCTATAATTACCAGTGTTACTATGATCATTATCTTTCTTAAGTGATACTTTATTGGTAGCTGATTTCTGTATATTAGGATAATATTCTGATAGTAGTTATAAGTTATAAACTGCAACTAGGTGTTCTAAAATTGGGTCAGAGAGGTGTTTAAGGATTATGTTATTAATACCATCATTCTTTGGCACCTTACGTTTGATCTTCTTTAAATTGAATTTTATTTCTGTCAGTGATTTAGGCTGTGTGGATATATTATGGGGATGATTAGCTTGCTGAACAGAAATCAGGAATCTTGGCATGAAAATATCAGGATTATTATTGACCTGATCATTTACATGGTTAAAGTGTGATGAGTCAAATGATGCTACATTAGGTGTTACAAATGTGTTTTGAAGTATTGAGCAAATAGTTCTTCTTGTTCGCTATTGGTCAAAGCTGTCTTGTTATTGTATTTAATTGTGTTAATGCTGCTTTTAGAGTGATTGTTAGTGACTGATTTAAATTTATGCCAAAATACTGTGGGTCTGACTGTGAAATATCTATGGATTTACAGGATCTATCCCTGTTATTGATTTGTTGTTTTTGTATAAGTTTCCTGATATTGTCATTTTTATTATTAATCAGAGGTTTTAAAGTGGGGTCAAGAGTGTGGATAAAGTCGTGTCTAATTTGTCTTCTGCTTATAATTAACTAGTGAATTTCGGGTGTAAGTTTCCATGCATTCATGTCAGGGTTACATTTTACTGAGTATGATTTCCTTTCTTGTTTCAGTTATTGCATTTGTGATCTCACTTGCATAATTGTCTATTTCAGTGTGAGTCTAGTTTCTGGTAGGCATTTGGTGATGTTATAATTTAGTGTTACCCAACTGATTGTGAGTAATCATAAACAAGTGGCTGTTGCTGAGAAATATTTCTGCAGTGATGATACATGGTAAATGATATAGGGTTATGATCTCCTCCGATGTTGGTGTGAACTTGAAAATTGTGTGAGTGGTTGGTTAGTGCAATAAGGACTCTTACTAAATCAAGAATGTCTTGAGATCCATTAAAATGTGTGTGTGTGTGTGTTATTGTTAATTGTTACTAGATTATTATCCTCTAAGAATTTATGTAGAATTCTGCCATGTTTGTGACATGACAATTAAAGTCTTTTTGGCTAGCTGTTTAAATCACCAATGATAATTGTGTTGTGAAACTGGTTATATATATTCTGAAAGGTTTGTCTGTAGGAGAGACATATATGTTGGCTAATGTTCCTGGTGGGGAGTTGGAGGGGTGAATCTGGCATAAAATTATTTCATTAATGTCAGGTATATGAATTTTAAGGAATGTAACTTTGAGATATTTCTTTTACAGTAAGGCTATTCTGTGACTATCATTACTTTTAGGTATATGATATATTCTATATCCAGGAATATTAAAATTACTTTGTATATTGAGTAATGTTCGATTAATACTAATGATATTTGCATTTACTGATTTGCTTAACTTATATAGTTCAAATTTTTTATAGCGAAACCCACACTGTATGTTAATTTGAATTATGGTAGCCATGTTTAAATACTTAAAAAGTCCCTTAAGGTAGAAAAACAATCTACAAGACTTACCCTTGGTCCTGACAGGCTGCACAACACTGTTTCAGGATGTGACCTGTGGTTACTGGATTATCAAACTTCTCAGACTGGAAGTGGTAATCAGTTGCTTGAAAGACCTACAAGGTGACAGTATCTTTGTTGATGAAGTTAATGTAGAGTTTGGAGGTAACCTTAGTAATGATGACGTTGATTGCAGCCAACATGTCATCAAGGTCCACTGGAGGGTTTGTTGGTGTCATACGTATGGATGAGGCTTGGGTGGCTTCAAAGTATGTCTTCTGCTGTTTGGTGTGTGTGCTTGGCGTCTGGGGTCCTGGCTTGATGAGATGTTGGCTGGTTCAGTGAGGAGTGGTTCACTAAAGCATAGAGCCTTATTGGGGATGTTGGTGGTTGAAGCAGCAACTGTTGTGGGTCGTTGAGAAGTGGTCACAGACGTAGACTTCGGGTATTCTCAGTATGACATGGCATGCAGACCGTTACAGTTTGCACACTTTGTCAGGTTTCGCTGTTTCCTACAGGCTGAAACTGGATGAGGGCTACCACACCAGACACAGTGAACAGCAGCTGTATAGGCTGTCATTGTGTACCCAAAGCATTGGAACTTGAAGCACTGGATTATATTTGGTCCAACCTTGGCTGCTTCACTTGATGATAGGTGAAGAAGAGTATAACTCCAGACGTGATGGTTTCCTCTGCCTTCTTCATGTCCGTCATTGTGAATTTAATCAGCGGTGGGGGGAGTCCGGTACAGACTGACTTGATTCAATCAATCTTGAGTAGGTGATGTCCTGGGCAGCAAGTTCTTTAATTTCTTCAAGGGTGATATTGAAAGGTACACTGTGTATCACGAGTCCAGGTAGGTAGTTTCCGTCCTCATGGATAGACAGTTTGGCACCTTTGAAGGCTGAGGCAGGCCAGGGCTTGAGGATAGTGGCATATCCTTGAGGCTTCAAACACTTGAGGACAACACTCCCTCTTGGTAGGCTTTGTAGGTGAGTAAAAACAGTCATCAGGAAAAGTTGGTGGAGTTCTTTGGTGATCTCTGGATAGCAGACATCACTTGGTATCCCCTCTGTGATGATGGCTGGTGACATTTTGGGTGCAATCTGCATTGAGGCAGGAACAGTAGCATTAGCAGATTGGGCTGGAGTGGCTGGACTGGCAGGCTAGGCTGGATCAGAAGTTATTACTGGCAGAGCATGATAAGGGGAGACTGGCTCATTGTCAGGTCTTGGATGAATTCCTTGATGTCAGGTTTTCATTTGAAGAAGAGGATGGCACTAACAGAAATCCTAATCCTCCATCAGCAGCTCGTATTGGTTGGAGATCATTAATGGTTCCCCAACGAATCAGGTAACCATATTCTGGGTCATCATCTGGATGGCGTATGACAGGATATAAGTTCCTGAAAAAAAAGATAGCTTAACCCAAGAAACTCTCCTCTTTCTATCCATTTATCAAAAATCACCTGACATGGTTATATAGCATAATTGTAATCTCTACACTATTTGGGCTACTACTTCAGTTGTGCGTATATAGGCCTACTTATTTTTGCTGTCATTCACGTTTTCTTCTTCCACCCTCTACCACTGTATAATCATGGCTATGGCTCGCCAAATGTCAGAAACTTACTTTTTTTAGTACGTAGTAATGTAAATATACGAGTGTGTTGGGCTGTGGATTCTTCTATGAACATGTGTCGGTGGCTTGTTGCCAATAAATTATAAAAAAATAAACGAACAGCATGCACTCCACTTGTTTTCAAAATGATATATAAATTCAGAACAAGTTAAACACATGTACAGAAATTTCTTACACTATGGAGGTCATAGTTAAATCTTAAAGACTATATAGTTCTCTTCTTCTTGTCAAAAGTCCACTTAGGCCTATTTAATTGCTTTAGAATTCAGTTGACTAGCCGAACTGTTTTTCTCTATTTCTGTTGGCAGACTATCTGTGTATAATTCATTTACATTGTCATTGAGTTACCACAGTTGTTTCCTGTACTTCAAAAATTGTCTGCTCATTTTTCCAAGAATCGTCTGCCTTTCGTCAGTGTTCACTCAGGCTGGTTCGATTACTTTAGAACACTTTTTGATAAGACAATTTGTTCTCCTTATGTCTTATGATAATGTTAATCTCACTCTAACATATCAACTGTTTGCCCTTTCACTCCCACGACAATTAGCTTATCATTTAACTTTTCTCTGACCGAACTTCTCCGTCCCATAACTTTATTCCCTTCTGCACTTTTTTTCATCACTTCTTTCATCTTTTTTATCACTTCTAGAAATCTCTATATCCTCAGCATCAATGGATTGCACGCAATGTTCATCAGCCTTGACATCAATGAATTATAAACACAATGTATGATTCTTACCGAGTTATGTAACCAAACTTGTCATAACTGTCACGTTTAAAATAATTGATTTAAACTCTCTTGTTACAAAAAAAAAATAATCATGAAATATTCACTCACAAAATAAATAAATTAATAATACATACACTAAACAGTCTTTTATATCTGACACAAAGGTTATCCTTTTCTACGTAATGTATACATCAAATATGAAAATTTAGGTGAAGACATCTCAAGTGAAGGTAAAAACATGAAAGAAAATCCTGATGTGACTACTAGTCATGATGAATGCCAGACCTTAAGACCCAACAGATCAACGTACTTTGAACAGAAAATTCACATTCCAGAAGTAGAAAGTGTATGTATTTATCTGTTTTTATTAGTATTGATAAAATTAGTTTCATATTCATGATAGTCAGTAATTTCTAAGTATTGTATTGTAAATCTAGACATAAATATTTTTTTTATTGTTATTTCCACTTTATAGCAAAACTGTAGAAATAACCTCTACATAGATTGTCATTTAGTGTTAAAATGTACAATATAACAGCAATAACTGAAATCATTTAACCATATTTCTTAGTTTTCTATGAAAGCTTGGCCTTCTGATTCAAAATTGAATTGCCATAGGCATTTATTTTGGTGCCACCAAAAACAATTGTGGTGGATAATTGTTTTAATGCATGTTGAACTAATATCTGTGAAACATTTTAGAGATATTAGATTTATAATGGAAATCAAAACAAGTTGCTGCTATCTAATTAATAGTCACTTATGAACTTAAAAAATGATTTATAATATCTAACAATAAATTACTTAAATTTGGATTACTGTAGATCATTTTTTGTGTTTAAACTTTAAACCCTATGATTCAGTTCAAAATAACCTGATCTTATTATATCAGTATATTCATAGCATAGGTTAAATGACCAGTCATTTGTATTTCAGATTGTATTATTGATTCCCACAACTGACAAGTGTAAGTGATATCATTTTGTAAAAGTGGATTTGCCTTGTCATATCTATGAAATTACAAGTTGCAATTATCCTTTAACCCTCAAATTATGAACTTGTACCATTAATTAACAGTACGGTCCTCATACTTCATTGTGTTGACTAATTTTATATTTTTGCCTGTAAGTAACTGACCAAATTTTGAATATTATTTTGTTTAAGTTATTTTCTTTGACTCATGTCATTGGGGCTGTGGATCCACAAGCAGTTTGGTGCATAAATAGCTTAGAAAAATTATCCCACTAATAATTTTTGCTGTGTAGATATCTTAAGAACATATTATTCAATGCTGAATATCTATAAACTAGTACCAAGCTTGTTTATGAAAAAGTTATTGTATAATTTGTTTAAGTTATTTTAAGTATGCAAATTCTTCAACACCAAATTCTAAAAGATTAAAAGGTCAGCTGAAATGCAAAAGCTCTCCCCCTCCCCAATGGCTCAGTTGTAAGTCTGAGGGCTTATAACACAATTGTTCATGAAATGTATTTCTTTTTTTTCACATTTATGAGAAAAATATGTAAAAACATCAGTGCTTGTACTATATTTTAATACTCTTTTATGTATGTTGTATTATCTAGAAGTAAGGTACAGTTTGTATGGTAAAATCATTAACATTACATCAATGTGGAAGTTCGTTTTGGTAAAGATGCCTTGTGTCATACCTCTGTTTTTCTTTTTTAACTGTTACAGAGTACTTTTAGCTTTCGAAAGCTGTGGGCATTCACAGGACCTGGTTTTTTAATGAGTATAGCTTATCTAGACCCTGGCAATATAGAGTCTGATCTTCAGTCTGGTACAATTGCACAGTTTAAGGTAACAACAACATATTTGTTAAAAAGTGTTGAGAATTTTATTAGTGAAAAAAATCATCTTAATCAGAATTGTTAAGACTTTTCTTCCATCATTTTGTTATCTGTATATATGTTTAATTTGAATTTTATTTAACATACATATTTTATATTAGTAAAAAAAACTTTTTTTTGACTAAGAGTAAAAATAAAATTTGAAATTATAGTTTTTTTTTTTACATTAAGTGTAATCTGTTATCTATTAGTAACCTATATTGTATTTATTAATAAAAAGAATCAGTGTAAATAGTTAAGTGTAGTATGTTGAAAAAAAAATCCATTTGTGATTGTTGAAAGAAAGTATTCGTTAAGGATTTTTTACATCTCAGTAGTAAAGCATATTTCAATTTTAAGTGTATTTAGAATTTTGTTAGTTATTGGTATTATCTTTTGAGTAATTTGCATTTAATTCATTATATAACATTAAAATTTCAGTTTAAAATTGTTATTATGATGATAATGATTGAACACACATTCTTCATTTTTGTTTATTACAATATAATATGCTTTATGAAACAGTATATTTGTTAATGTGTAATACTCCAAATTGGAATATAAGTTAATTTTATTCTCTACCAACAGTTAAACAAATAGTTAAAAAGTTTGAACATAAAAATTGTAAAACTTATAAAATTTTGTCTAGTAAGAGCTTATACCTTCATAGCAATTCAATTGATATCTGTTATTTTTTTTAATAACCAGACAAACAGCTTATATTACGTATTCCACATAAAACTCATTCACATCACCATAGTCATATGTATAGGAAAATTAATTAACATTTTATTTTATATAGTTGTTGTGGATACTGATGTGGGCAACAGTTTTGGGTTTGATTATGCAACGATTAGCTGCTCGACTTGGAGTGGTGACAGGACTTCATTTGGCAGAACTTTGTCAGCGAATTTATCCAAAAATTCCTCGCCTGGTTTTGTGGATTATGATAGAAATTGCCATAATTGGATCTGACATGCAAGAAGTTATAGGAACAGCCATTGCATTCTATTTACTGTCTAATAAGATGTAAGTGAATAAGTTCTTGAATGGTTTATTTATGAGTATTCATTAGAACTTCCACAAGTAAAACAAAATATATAATTACAATTCAATTATGTAGGCCTAGGCTTTTATAAATAACACATCTAAACTTCAAAGAATTTATTGTATGAAGTACAAGGCCTTTCAAATATTGTTCAAAAGTTTGAGAATATTTTATCACCTTCCAACAAATACCTTTAATTCCTTGTAGTGCCTTTGAAAAGTAGCTACAGAATTGTTCTTTCTAAAAGACATAATTTTAAATTAGCAGAGGCCATTATTAGTAATAAATGAAGCTTTCATTCTATCCTTAGGCTTTAAATGGAATTTTCCCCAATCAGATGACAAATCCAGTGTACTGATATATCTTGCATCTCTCAGTGCATTTAACCCTCTTTCCATGGACATCTATTTTTCTGTATGTCACAAGGTTTTAGTGTGTTACATTCAAAATTTAATTAAACTGCTCTTTCTATTGGTTACAAGTATAGCTTGGTCAATTAGTGGTATATTAGAATCTTGCTTCAAGTGTAGTATGCTATTCTTGAAAGTTAAAAAATCTTAAGTGAAGAAATTGGAACTCAGGTGCATCACCCAACACAGAAAAATTAAAACAAATTTAATTATTTTTTTTTGAATTTAAGGAATTCAAACTTTTATAGTATTAAAATTTGAATTTGAAACTATGCTTTCATGTCAAGTTTATTAATACACTTTTATGATAAAGTTTAATTAAATATTATATGTAATGCCGTAAAAGGTCATGCCATGCATTTTGACCAGGCTAGGTCACTGTTAACTGGTAATAGGAATCTGTCTGTTACAGTTACGTTGTTCAGTTTTCTGAAATATATGTGAAATTTGTAGTTACTGGTTTTCTTCTTTACTTTGACTATTGATAATACCCATGGTGAATTAGATGGTTCATTAAAACCTTCATTATATGTATCGTTTATTTGTCCCCTAAGTTCCTTCAACTTGGCTGGAGCAATAGCTGATTAACACAGCTTGGGGGCCCTGGGACAGTGAATAATATGGTCCCCCCCTCATGCGTGTTACTTCATGGTTAAATATACATCTTGGTCAACAAATGTGTATATATTTATAATTAACCTCCTTTGAAGTTACCCCAAGACAGTCTTTGGGTGAGCAAGTTGAACAAAAATTGTTCAACTTGAGACACTGCCAGGTTAAATATTACTTTCTGATTCCCATTTACCTGTGGGCCCCTGAGTATCAGCCCTGTCTGACCTCCTATTAATCCACCACTTAGCTGAAGGATAATGATGTGTCCTACTAAATACAACATTTTCAATGGAATTGTTAAGATTGTGTTCAGCCAGGTTTATCAATTTTGATTTGTCCGTAAAAATATTAGAACATTTCAATGATAAGTTTTTAATTTCTGACTTTCAAATTAGATAATTTTAACATTTTATGTATTCTCTCCCTATTGGGACTTTCATGAGGAATATTCATATAAATAAGTTTGCTTACAAAATGTGAGGTTACTTTTAGGTATAAAATCTAGTCTGGGCAAAAATGGTAATGTGAGGTTTTTCTAAATAAGAATGGTTGCATGGTAGTATTTTCTGTAGTTAGTTTAGCATCGAAATATCTTAGAGTTAGTTGGTCTAATGGCAATGAATAATTTTTCTTTTTGACATTATACTAATTGAACATTTGAATTTATTTTGTTGACTTCTAACTAGATTTTTTGTCTACCACATAATAGTTGGATCTAATATCTATACACTCAATGACATCCACACCATTTATTTTTATTGAAATGTTATACAAGCCCATTTGTATGATTGTTAAATATAATATGGTGGGTTTAGATTTTTGTGGATTCAAAACCTTTACCTTTCACACATTCTGACGTTTTCTAAACTGCCTATTATTTTTGTCTCTATTCTCTTTACTTCAAGATTTTGATTCTTCAGAAAAGTTACAGAAATATATCTGTTTCTTTAAATCTATAAACAATGAAAGATATTTCAAATTTTGTTTTACTCTATCTTTAGCTACAACTTCTGAAGTTTTATTTCCACAACGATATATTGCTATGTCATCTTAGAACATCTGTAATATATCTAGCATTATGCAATTATTTGTATGATTGTTAAATATAATATGGTGGGTTTAGATTTTTGTGGATTCAAAACCTTTACCTTTCACACATTCTGACGTTTTCTAAACTGCCTATTATTTTTGTCTCTATTCTCTTTACTTCAAGATTTTGATTCTTCAGAAAAGTTACAGAAATATATCTGGTTTCTTTAAATCTATAAACAATGAAAGATATTTCAAATTTTGTTTTACTCTATCTTTAGCTACAACTTCTGAAGTTTTATTTCCACAACGATATATTGCTATGTCATCTTAGAACATCTGTAATATATCTAGCATTATGCAATTATAAATGTTCTCTTAGAGCCTCGCCATGGCATTTCTGTCCTTGTCTACATGTCGAGTCATGCTTTATCTTCTTATTGAACATCTTGACAATAGCCCTCCAGTGTAATTTTCACTTTGGAAAAAAGAGTTCTTTGTAAGACTGTTATGTTAAAAGGATAACACTCCTCCTTGCATATTGCATCTCATGTACGAGGGTGACAGTTCTCAGCACGTGTTTCAATTCTGTGATCGCACAGAAATCTATAAATACTCTGTCCAGTATCTATATCTGTTTTTTTTTTCCAGCTGTTTGAGGTATGTGATAATTAAGTGGAATATAAGGTATGATTGGAACCTTATCTTGGTGAACCCATACCCTGTTTTCCTCATTTCTATAGAAGGCCAGTCTTTATGTGTGGTACAAAGGATCTAAAACAATGATATGATAAGCATAGTTAACCTTGATGTATCTATTCTCTAGCTTGCCCTTGGTGCAGTGTCCAGTGAAAATAATGAATCCTTTCAAAAAACTTTCATATCATGCTGCATACTACTTTTGGAAATGCTTTTCACCCATTGACCAGTAGAAAATGGCACAAGACTTGTTACAGTTATCAAGGTAAACAGAAGCTTCATCAAGGATCACATGAACTGTGATTTTTTTTTTACCTGGCTAGGTACTGTTCATACAGTTTTCTACAGTTGGTCTTCTTTTCCTAGAATGTTGTGGAAGCAACTTGTTTTGCTTTTCCAGATAGAGATCCTTCTTGATTATATTAAGTACTGTTGCGTGAGACATATCGATGGCTTTTGCTATTAACTTTTGTGTTTATGGATTCTCAAATGTTGCAAGATATTATTCTTTGCTTGCTTATACACCTGGGATATGACTTTTAGCAGGTCTCTTTCTGGATGATCCTGTTTCTCCAAGTTGATCCATATACCTTTGTTTTTTAATGCCATTAAGTAAAAGGGATATCCCTGTCTTAGAATTTCTAATTCTAAGATCTGAACACGCATTTATTATCTCAGTTCCAATACAATACATTACCTTCACTCACATTTAGCTTTCCAGATTCAGTGCTGCCTTCTATTTGCGAACATTTCTGCTCCCCACTAGCTTTGAAACTCCTACCTAATCTTATATGATATGGTAGTGTTGTTGCATGCAAATGAGCATACAACAATTCTCTACCAATAACAGTGCAACTCCTCTTCCTAGTACAGCTGGCTTCCTCTATACTGATTGTTCAACCAACATTCCTTAATTTGACATTTGACTGTTAATACATGTCTTTTTTTGCTTGCATGAGATTTCTCAGTATTGATGTTTTGTTGAAGTATCTAGAAGATCAACTTTTGTGGAAATATTTTTTGTTTTTATTTTCAAATAATTCCACCTTTGCAGACTTTGTGGTTCTTATTTTTCATAACATGAATTACACAGAGATGGTAATTTCCACAATGTTTATGGTTGAACATCAGGTCTTTGTTCACTTCAGAAAGTCTATCAAAATGATGTCAGGTGCTTTTTTGTCTGTCAGGGGATGCTACAGCCATTGTGTGGCAGGTGATGGAGTCTTTCATGTGGCTTGGGCCTTTTTCAGGCCTTGACATGGACTTCTCCAATAATTCCCATCCATGAAACAAGAATTTTTGGCAGTTTTTCCCACCACCTAAATTTGCAAACCTCGACATTCTGCATACTTCTGTGACCTTTATTGCCAGGTATATTACCCTTTTTTTCACTCTCTCCTATTCCTTATTATAATATTCTGAAGAAAGAGCCAAATGGAAGCAATCCACCATTCCCCTGGAGGTTTTCATCAGACACTCATTTCCTTCCTTTTTCTTCTTCCACAGCTTTGTCCCTTCTCATATAGTTACTCTGCTGCTTGGATTTGTTGGGGAGGGATGCCCTTTTTGTTCAAGTATGTTTACTCCCCTTCTTATCTCGGAGACCTTCATCTGGCTCCTTTCCTATGCCAGTGGGTTTTTGATGAGGTACCTGATTCTTAGAAGTCATGGGCTGAGGCTGCATGCCAGCATTTTTTCCTTGACTACTTTTGTGTCCTGTCTATCCCAAGCTCCTTCTCTTCCAGTTGTTGTCTCATGTCCTTCCGACTTCTTTTTACTCCCTGTTCTCTCATCTGTTCTTCCACTATATGTTGGTTTTAGTGACAACATTCTCGTCTCTAACTATCTACTGGGCTCAGGAACAGTGGGAGTCTGTTTGGCTCGATTTATGGATCTCTGGATTCCTTTTGCAGCTGACCATTGGAAGCTAAAGGTTCTATCCTTTAGTTTTACCCATTGTTTTTCTTCTTTGTCTCCTGTTCCTTTCCATCCTCCTGGGGATCCTGTCTTCCACTAGCATCTCTCTGAAGCAGTGTCAGATCGTTTGGCTAAGAATGCTATTGAAACTGTTTCTCATTATTCTCTGGGACTATATTCCCATCTGTTTGTCATTACCCAGTACACTAGGAATTGGTCTCTGGTCATTGTTCTGTCTTGTCTCTGATACTTATCTTCGCATACTCGTCTCCCTAGCATCCAGGTTTTAAATTAGGTCATGGACAACTGGCTTCTTTTAGCTCCATTCCAATAGGTCTTCTCTGACCATACTCTTCTGATTCTTTGGGTAGTAGCTTGTGTAAGTTGGCTAGTCAAGCTGGTGAAGTCTCATCTCACAACCACTCAATATCTGATTCTAATGGGTGTTTTTCTATTTCCATCTCAGCAAGGTTCAGCCTTCTCTGCTTCATTTGTAGGTCATGGAGAGTTTGGTTTTCACAGCTCTCTCCTCTCATTATCTTCCTGCACAAAAAATTCTCTCTCTTTTGGGGACTTGGGCTTCCATGGAACCACTTATTCTCTTGGAATGTGCTCACTTGCATCTTTTGCAATGGTCTCTGCACAATCTGTGGAACCTCTTTTGGGATCCTTTCCATTATGCATCTTCCACCTTTCCTGTATGACTCTTTCACCTGATGGCTCGACAGTACCAGTACTATGAAGGTTGTTCATCTTCCTCCTTCATGTCTGGATCTTCATCTTTTTTATAGATGTATCCTTGACAGGGTGGGGTGCTTTTCTCGACTCTTTCGAGACTTTGAGTTCATGAAACCTAGAAGTGACCCTTCTTATCAACCTATTTGAACTCTTAGTAGTTCTTTGGCTTTGGATAATTTTCTTCAATTGTACAAGGCTATTTAGTAATGATCCTTTTGGACAACTCAGTTGTTGTATCCAATAACAATCAGCAGTGGATGTATTCAGTCAGGACTGGTCCAACCTCTTCCTTTATACTTACACCACTATTCATCTCCTCCATCATGTTCTTGCCCTCATTCAGTCCTTATGGTGGCACGTTATTGACCTGGCTTTCGGTGTAGCCTTGCTCTTTTCCCATTCTGTTTGCCTGTCTTCTCTCATAGTGTATCAGTAGAAATGACATGTTTTTCACTGTTACCACTGCATTGTTCTTATTACCTTCTTGTCTTTCCATTCCTCAGCTATCTGTATTCTTCACATGGCTCTTCAACCTGGGCTTATCTGTCTCAATTGATGCTGGTTACCGGGGCAGTTTTCTCTACTACTTTCTTGTTTTTTTTTACGTAGCAGTCCTCACTACTCTCTTCTGTTCCTTTCATCTTCTTTGCTGTACCCATTCTTATAGCTTTCCCAGATGGGTCCTTAATGTTGTTCTCTATCCCTTTACCCTTCCTCACTTTGGGTTAAACCTTTAACTTCCTGTTCCTTATATCACCTATTTCCTCCTTTTCACCTGTGGTCATTGACATTCTGATGTGTATGGCATTGATTCTTCCCACATTCTGTTTCATCATTCCTATATCCTTCTCGATCTGGATCATGCTTTCTTTCCTTGAATGTCTGTGGTGGGTTCAGGTGATAATATGTTGAAACCTATATCTCTCAATTCTATTTCTTATCTTTATTATTGTACAGGTCCTGATCACTTCCTTTGTCCTGTTATTTGGCCTGCACTTCTCTCTTTTTGTGGTTCCCAATCGCATCTCTTCCTTCCATGGAATCCTTCATCCACTGGTGATCTTCCTCACATTATCCTCACTGGATGATTCTATCAGCTCATCTGTATAATGCCTGTTTTGTTGGAGAGGGAAGCATATCAGCACTTACAGGTGTCCTACCATCATATTTGTCACCTTACTCACTCTTTGGCTGCTCACTTCCATTGTCCATTAGAAGAGATTGTTTAGGCTGGCATGTGGGTGGCTCCTTACACCTTTGTTGCACGTTATCTACATCATTTGACCATTTCTCCTTCATCAGGCTATGGACTGCTTCCAGTCACTGTTCTCCACACCTTATACTGTCTTGACTGGGTAAGTTTGTTTTTTACCCTGTTTTTCCAGGGCCCTTTCATGCCTCACAGGAGTGTTGCCTGCCAGGATATATTTATACCAAATCTATCTCAGCCTGATATAGCACTCACACATAAGATGGGGTGTACCTCAAGACTTCTCATTATATTAAAAAAGCTCAGTTTTAGACCATACCCACTCGTGGACTATCGTGTGTAAAGTAGACAGGGAGTCCCTGCCCATCCTCCATGTCTAGCTTAAAACCTAGTGTTGGCCTAATTTTAAAAATAGGGTTTTTTCGTGGTCACCTGCTGCACTGTTTTACAGTGATGCATTCCTCTGGGCTGCTTAACATGTTTTCACCCTTGAAGCCAAATTCCCAGTGCTGCCTGATTTTGGACTGGAGTTGACCCACCATGTATGATTTGATATGCTCCAGCCACACTACACACATAGCACTTCTGTAAGCCTGATGCATGTTCTGAACTGCACGTTTAGATTCTGCCCATTCTTACAACATTTATTTTCTTGGCAAAGAGTGTACCCTGGTACAGATGTAGTGTGGTCTCCCATGGGTGTACCCCTTTACTCCTCCTTATACTGTATATAAGCACCTCATTCAGATAATGTTATCACTTTTTCTCGACAAAGCATCACTAATGGTTTCCCAGTATTATTATCGTTTGGAGATATTTTGAACATGATCCACATTATCTAGTTGATTTTCATAATAATACTAATAATTAACACATTTTTTTATTCTGATTGTCAAGCCAATTTGCAGTATGAATTCCCAGATTATTATTTCCTATCCCACCTCTGATACCTTTCATCACACAACAATTTGAGAATGGGGAGTCATTCTTGCTTGAGATTGTCAGTGATCTGATTAGTAGTGAGTTGGAAACATATATTCGGTTCCTCTGGGGGGGCTCTGAAGCTGCAATTGAAGGTTATCCTGGACATTCTGGAGATAATTTAGATTTGCTTTTTACTGTCCCTTTATTTAGTCTGTTGGCTTTTCATGTCCCCGTTGGGATAGTGCTGAGTTTGTGGACTCCTAGCACTGGGGTCTGGGGTTTGATTCCTTATGGTGGATGCAGCAGATAGCCTGACATTGCTTTGTTCTAACAAATAAAATTTACCTGACAAAATGTTGTTCTAATCAGCAGTAATCAACACAGTCTTTAAATTACGTATAAAGACAAAAAGAGGCCACTTTGGGATAAGCTACCTTTGCTTTGTTTTCTTCTTTTGGTTCACCAATTGTTTGTTTGTTTGGACCTTTCCCAGTTACTTTTAAGCCTACATCTTACTTAATGGCTGAAAGGTCTGGGAGCAAATTTTTAATTTTCCCTCTATTTATGGATATTGTGGTTCATGCTGGAAGGTTTACTAATCTGTTACATGAAGAGACAGTTATGCCTTATCTAACACAGTTGTCGGAACTTTGTGATCTAGCCTACCACCACCAGGTGGAAGTATTTTCTGACTCTAAAATAATACATCTTCTCCTCGAATTTCAGTGTTATAAGGCAGAGTTTGTAGTTAACCTGAATAGATCAATCTCCCCTTATGAAACAGGATAAGTCTAAAATCCAACATTTTGTTTTTAAATTTTGATGATGAGCTGGATTCATTGTTAGCATGCACATTGGTTCAGTTGTCAGCTTTAACATTCATCCTTGTTGTAACCGGAGTCTTGAATTTCATTGACTCTTACAGGGGGTCGTAGTTCTTCCCCTATTTGTGGGTCCCAACCCATAATATCAACACCTTGGTATATTGGTACCCAGAATCGATTCTGTCTATATCCCAGGATTACTGCCAGTAACATTTGTGATTATTGTATGCAATCAGGGTCTGTTTGGGCTTAGCACAGAGAATTTCTGGACATGTGGTAATGTTAACCATGAATCCAGGAGTACTACGGGTCCTTGAGTCAGGATTAGTCATTCAGTTCACATCTTCACTACTATTATCCACCCAACCTGTAGTGTTTCTGTCTCCTGCAGATCCTCAGGATTAAGAACTTAGTTCTAGGGCTATCAGAGTTCTGTTGGTTTGGGATAGGGAGAGAGTCATGCTTGTTCTTTCGATGTTTTATTCCCATTGGTTGTTGAGCCTCCGAAAACAGGAGATTGGTGTCCAGTCATTGATCTTTCTCGTCTATATCGCTGCCTAAATTCTCCAATTTTCACAAGTTACTTATTTTTCTATCTGTATTGAAATTTTTTACTGGGATTATGGATGTCCAGGTTTGTTGTAGTCAACTCCTATCTGCACATTTTCCTAGTGGTGGCATACCACCACTATTGGCATTTTTTTATGCACAAGTGTCAGTTACTGTAGTTCCAGTTCTTTACCTTTGAACTCGCATCGGCTTCACATGGTTTCTGCCATATCATACAAGTTTTTCTCATCAACTCCATCCATTGCACTGTGCACACACCATTACATAGATAACTGGTTACTGCTGGCAACATCCTGTCAATTGTCAGAACATCAAATCCTGATGCTGCTTTCAGAAACAACCAAGGAGGCTTCATTCTTACAGCTGAGACATCTATTCTTGCTCCAATTCAATATGTCATCAGTCTTTTTATTTTTCACCTCATCTCTCAGTTGGGTTCAGCTGACCCCCATCCAGCTTAACACTATGGAATAAGAAGCCTGACTTTTACCTCTCCTTCTCCCACTGCATGGATAGTTCTTTCTCTTTTGGGAATGTGGGCATCACTTGTATCCCTCATGCCTTTGGGACAAGAGTAAAAGAGATCCTCTTAATGGTCTTTATGCAATCAAGGGTTCATAAACATTGATTCACTGGATTCTCCAGTTTCCTTAATCGGGATCATTCTTCAATCTCGAGGGGTTGTTAATTTGGGACACTATTAAGATATGGGTTCCTCTACTGCCACCTCATCCAGAGTTCCATCTCTTCAGGGATGGGGTGCATGTAACAACAGTCAGGAATTCCAGGGTCTATGCACAGATGAAGAGGCTTAACTACACAATGTTTTAGTCCTTCTTGCTTTCTTGCTGGTCCTATTAAGGGGAGAATTGTCAGGCTCCTTGTTTATGAATCGTGGACCTCCTTTCCTGGGACCATTCCTATAATATCACCCAGCTAGCTTGCCATGTTCCACAGGTGATGCCAGCAGTAGCAGGTCAATTGTTTCCATCCAAACAGATTCTCCTGACAGAATAGATGGTGCATCGCAAGGTTCTGTTAGACTGGCTCCCATTTTGCAACTCTGACTGGTGGGTTGGCTTCTCATTGGATCACCCAACTACTGGCATTTTGGTCTCCAGTACCACACTTTTGGGCTTTAGCAACTGATTCAGTCTGTCAGGACAGGACTAAATTACAACTCTGGTCCTTCCCTCCAATTCATGGTACCCAGTGTACTAAATATGATTTGTCAGGTTCTGTTGATAGCACCAGATTTGTGGCTCTGGATCTGTTTTTGGATCTGGCTCTTTGGCAGGGATTTTTGCATCTTCCACAATCACCCTGTTTAATGTGGTCTTATCAACTACCATTCAATTCTAGTGACTAAATATTCTTTGAGTCCCCAGTACTCCATGAATTCCTCAAGTTACTTTGGATCCTTGGTACCAAATAATCATTCCAGTTACCTAACAGGTATATTAAGGTTACATTATATACTCTTACTCAACACCTGTTTATGATCTGATTCTTATATGCCATATATCCCCTTTACCTGAAGATTTATTTTTCATGGTTGCTGACCTACAGACATTGTCAGTCAGAGTGATTTGCATGGTTTGTCCATAGACTGCTTTCTCATTCTCTCTACATACTCAGACCGGTTCTTCTTACCAAAGCCACTGTCAGACATAGAAAGGGGTAAATCCTTTTCACCGATTCATCTGATCACTATTTCTCACTTCTATGTCTGATTAGATTTTGATCATAGTCATGTCCAATGAGGGTCTTGAAGGTTTTGTTGCCTGCACTAATACCTTTAGAGATGCTAGACAACAACTTTTTATTCTGGGCTCTCTTTGAAGGCAAGGAATTTTCTGTGAGTCACGTGTAATCAGATTTGTCACATTTCTATGTTCTTAGCAGCCTGGTTGAATTGCCCGCTGGAGGACATTGTGTAGACTGGGATGTGTACTTCCCCCAATTTGCATGATCTGGCAGAGGGGTGAATATTTTCATTGTTACTTTACCTCATTTTCACAGGATCCCACTCTGTGGTGAGTGTTGCCTAGGCAGGTGTGATTATATCAAACCAATTCCGCATTAAGAACGATTAATTCAATATACTTTACACAGGTTGAAACAAGGTATGTAGAAATGAGGTGTTCCGTAAGACCACCTAGAGGTTGACCGGATGGTATTACTGTACTATGCTGGACCACCACTCATGAACTATCATGAGTAAATCTTAAGGGGATCCTGCCCATCCCTGCTGATCATTGGATTGAATAAATCAAATTGGTTTGCTTTCAAAAACTTTGGGAACTTGGTTCACTTATTGCACTGCTCCTTAGGTCTCCCCAGTGTGTATTAACCCACAGATTCTACTAATGGAGCTAGGGAGTCTTACAACATTGGTGGACAGAGGCTTTTCCTCCAGAGTGTTATAGTGAATTCTTCCACTCTTGGAGAAGAGGGCAAAGTTGGGAGCCCTTCTACCCATGTCCCTGGTGGATGTTTTTTCCCCAGTTGTCAGTAGGAGATGCACCAACCTACTCATGATACCGGTTCAGATTTAATGCTCAACTATCTGGTTGGGTTGAGCATGGCTCTTTTTTTTTTTATCAATATTTGTTCAGTACATTGTTCATGGAAGAGGGTCTACTGCCTCCTTATTATTCTGAATGCAGAGTGTTCCCATCCTGGGTCCTTAGTTGAGCATAGTTGTTCCACATCCTCCCCATAATTCTGAGAACATGTGGAATTTCCCTTGCCCACACAGTTGGGGAGTGAGGATAAGTGTTCATAATTCCAGACCAGATGAGGTCTGTTTCCTCAGGTTGAGTAAAGCATACACCATCCTGCCATTCAAGCCTTTGGTGCTTACTCGTCATGAGTCTGGTGGCTCAGAACGCATCACGTTATGGTTTCAGGTTGTGATACACTCAAAAGTGTATATATACAGTCTAATTGCCCTAACCACCAGTGTGGGATATAGAAGCCATGACCCTTTACTTCCAACTCCGAGTAGTGGAATCTCAGTTATCTGTTTGGGGCCTAGCCTATAGTGATGATATATGAGATTGAGTCAGCCTTGAAAAAGTGATAACATTATCTGAATGAGGTGCTTATATACAGTACCAGAATAGAGGGCACATTGACACAGGTGGAGTGTCATGACATAAATATTGCCAAGGGCAATTGAGTGGGGGTATAAAAGACTGGAGCAAGCAAGCAAAAGTGAGACCAATGCTTAGATGGAGAAAGGAAAAAAAACCCTGGCAGTTGAGTAATACCTATAAGAGTGAGAAGAGGTAAGTATTATTGAAAATACATTTTCAATTTAAGAAAATGTTAACTTTTATATCATACTGCAACATTGTAATTCAAATGAAGTGTAAAATTATAAAACAAACTTTTCATAAGCTGTAAAAACAAATTGGAAATGTAATTGTGGTATATATTGTTCACAAACACCTTTTTTTCTAGCAAATGTCATCAAGCTAAGCTTTTATCATTTTGTTCTGATTTATACATAATTTTCCACCAAACTGGAAGCCATAGGTTCTCATGTAGTTGAAAGGAAAAAAAAAGTTTTTGTTACATATCTAGATCACTAGCCTATAACCTCTCAAAGCTGAGATTTAAGCAGTATTGTCACACCTTGACAGCAAAAGTTGAGAAACAATGAGTTGCTACAACTGATAAAGCAAAACTTTTATTCAAGTTACAAGATCAAATCAGCCCTATTTTATTCAAAACTATTTTGACATTCCTCCAAGGGAGGTATGAGTGCAGTATTATGATTAATATTTTTGTATGTAGTGCTCTGAAATCAATATCAAACTTTGTGACTTAAAGAAGAAAATTAAGTAGGAAATTAAATAACTACAATTTTTTGTTGAAAACATTAAAATTTGAAGTATGTGTATATTCTTTTCTTAAATGTGTGTAAGAATAACAAGTTTATTTTGCATAATAGGAAATTTCAGTTTAAAGGTTGAAGAGAAAGTAAAAAGGTTTGGCATTCTTATCTTTTAATTATTTTAAAATATTTATTTCTTTACTATGTATTATATTTTGTAAATAATGATGCATAAAAATGTAAATTATTGTTTGAAGTGTTTTTCTAATTAATTTCTATTCAGAATTCCACTATATGGAGGTGTTCTTATCACAGTTGCTGACACTTTTACATTCTTGTTTCTCGATAAATATGGTCTTCGAAAATTGGAAGCTTTTTTTGGTTTTCTTATCTCTGTTATGGCTGTTACTTTTGGATATGAGGCAAGTGACAAGTTTTCATTATATTATTTTTTTGCTTGTGTTTGAAGGTTAATTATGACAAATATAAATATATAGACATTAACTCTGACTATCTAGTACAACACTGCTGGTGATGTTTAAAAAATTAGTACTTCACAATGAAAGCTTAAATAATAATTTATTTTTCTCAGAATTTTCCACTTTAATTTTGAGAGAATGATTAAGGAAATTCATTGAAATTTCTAAATGCCTTTACTGGTGAAACTATGGTCATGAATAAATGAAGTTTTCATGGAATGTACAATTGTCTTTTTTCTCAAATTCTGTATTAACAGTGTGTTATTTTTTATTTGGTACTTTAAGGTTTTCAAAAGGATAATGTTTTTTTTTTTCTAGTTTCTGAATATAATTGGTTTGCTCTTCTTTTCTTTCAGTATATAAGAGTTGGTCCAACACAGTCAGAGGTTGTTAAAGGACTTTTCTACCCTTGGTGTTCTCACTGTGATTCGAAAGCCTTACTGCAGGCTGTAGGAATTGTAGGGGCTGTCATTATGCCTCATAATTTATACCTCCATTCTGCTTTAGTCAAAGTATGTTGAACTTGAAATGTGAATATTAAACTGATTTTAGTTTCTTGATTACAGACAGTTAAAGTTTAAAAAATTTTAACTTAAAGGATTTCTATGAAAACCACTTGATTTGCATTTTAAATTGTTTACCATGCATTATTTTCTTAAACATAGGACATTACTTATATTTTTCATATATTAGTTTGATTTTTCATAAGTACTGGATAAAAGTTCTTTTTTCACATATAAATAAAGTAATTTCATATTTATCTGTTTACAGATTTACTTAATAGTTGTGTGCAGTGAAATATTTTAATAATAATAATATTATACTAAAGTAGAATGCAGAGTACATATATTTAACTGTTGGAGCTTTTGCCCTAAACCATGAAACAGCAGTCTGAACTACATAATAGACTTTTACATTTAGTTAAGTTTGTAGGAGAGAACTTTAGATGGTTAGATTCTAAACTGTTTGATGTATTATGTTTACTTGTAATATTAATTGATATTTAAACATAATATTTTGTTTGAAGTTCTAAACATATTAGTCAGATATTTTGGAACTTAAATGTAAATGCACTAATTTGATAATCAGAACAGATATGTGAAACTTTGAATGTATTCTTTATTACCAGTCTCGAGAAGTAGACAGATCCAAGAAAGATGATGTCAAAGAAGCAAATAAATACTTTTTCATCGAGTCTGCCATCGCACTCTTGGTTTCACTTATAATCAACATTTTTGTAGTTTCTGTATTTGCTGAAGGCTTGTATGATAGGACCAATGCTGATGTGGTAAGCTGAAATATTAGATAAAGGTATTTTAACAGGGGTTACTATAATAGAAGTCCTTTTATAATTAAATAATTCATTGTTTCTGTTCTTGAGAATACATGGATATATATAAATGTAGAGAGAGAGAGACAGCAAGTGTTTTCAAAGTGTAGGTCATGATTACTTGAGGGGTCATGGTTCTAAATGGGCTGATAAAGGAGTTGGGTAAATGTGACAAATTTCTTTAATTTCTTTCTTTTTGGCCATGGCATAAAGGTTCATAGAATGGCTCTGATTTGTTTTTTTTCAAGCACAAACTTTTAGTTCATAGCTCCATCATCTCTTGACTGATTTGAGAGCTAATTACAGCTTTGGACTCAGGAGGTCAAACCCTTTCAATTTGACCATGTCCAAGGTCTCATAGAATAATTTACTCTAATCCTGCCTCAAAGAATTTCAATTTGATGGTAGGCTGGTAGAGATCCTGATGAGTAATAAAATCAAACTAAGTATATGCAAACCCCATGCTTGGTATTGCTGGCACACAAAAATATAGCTAATAAAAAATGGAAAAAAAATGTTTCTTAGAGTAATTGACAATTCCTTTTTGTTCTAAGTACATTTATATTCTAACTGAGTTCCTTCTTCTCAACCTCTTTTTATTTGGTTATGTTACAGGGAAATTTTGTTTTCAGTATTCTGCAGCTTTTATGGTTTTAAAATTATGAGATGATTTCAAAATACTGTAAGTAGAACTTTATTGCACTAACATTTTGTTTTAGAATTGATAATTCTTAATTAACTGTCTAAAAAAAATTTGAGAATACCCTGATATAGATAGTATTTGCCTTTTATACTTATGTAACAACTCCATTATTTTACAGGATTCTTAAAGATAGAAGAAAATATTTATAGGAACTCACAAGTAAAACATAATATACTGACAATTCAAACATTGTAGGCTTGGATTTTACAAGAAACATATGTGAACTTCAAATAACTTCTAACTCAATAACATAATTTTGACATCATTTCAAACTTCTAATTCAAAATTATAACCTTGGAACGACTTCAATAATATAACCTTGACACAAAAAGTTATGAAAAAGAAATAGAAAGAAAAATCCAACTTAGAAAATTAATCTGTTTGATAATACAACAGTTACAAACTGTCTGATTAATTATAACTTACAATAATTCTAACTGGATGTTCAAGAACATAGAATATCAGTTTTATTTTATAAAAAAGGGTAAATTTTAGCCTTTTAATGTTCAGAACACATTACTGAATGAAGGTTTGAGCCTTTGATAGTAGTAATTTGCATAACTTACTGATGACATCACCATAACTACTGATTTATATTTGATTGAAAACTATTATATTATAGGTAGTCCATAGAAATGAAATAAAATATTCACATTTAATTGAAAAATATGTAGAACAGTAATCATGTTTATATATTTTAAATGAACCTTATAAATTCATTTATGTAACAAGTGGTTGGTAGGCATAGCTGTTGGGTGGACTTCACACAAGTTACAAATAAATTTATTTATTACTGGGTTGTGCAGTCAAGGGTTATTGTTATATAATAATAAAGTTTAATTCAAAATGTTCAAATATTTATCAACATCAACAGTACCAAAAGTGTTGTGAAATAATTGTACATCAAAATAAGTAAATTCTTAATTTTGTATAGCTAGTTGTTTGTTGAGCATTCTCTCTATGATATTGATCAATATAGATGCTCCAATGAACAAATTATCATGGAAATTAATATGCGATATTGTTTCAGACATAATTATTTTTAGCCAATTTAGTTAATACTTTTTCCAGTAATTTTTCTCAACAGTTATATTAATTCCTCTATTAGTTTTGCTAAATATGAGACCAAGGTATCTCTTAATACTGTTCTCTCCTCAGTCATAGTACATCATTTCCTGGATATGCTGTTAGACTAGATAACTATACCATTAATTACATACAAGGAATTTGTAACAGATTTCTGCTAGGGTTTGAAGAATTGCCATTCTGGAGCATTCTGGTCACTTTGGGATCGATTAGAGAGCTCCTGTTTTGGATCTAAATCATGGCATTTTGCATAGTTTATTTCGTTTAATTACAACTTGTCAAAAAATTCATATAACCCAAATTCGGACATGATTCATCTAACTTGATTGGTATGTTTGTGACCTTCCACCAAAGCATAACCATCTACTAATTGGTTTATATGGAATTACTTCTCAATAATCATTATTTGAAAATAGTATAGAGTTTCAAGCCTGTTAACTCAGAATGTATGGATATGAATCGATTAACTTCGGTCTTTTCACATGTATTCTTCCATTTGCTACTTCCAATCAAAGTTTTACTACTCATTTTTTATAAGGCTACTTCCATTAGTTTGGTGTCTGATATAATAAATATTTGCTGCTTTTATATACTATGATTGTGTCTGTTTGATACTGATAAGAAACATAAGTTTTTACTTCTCATATTACAGTTTGGAATGCATTTGTGACTAACTGATATACTTACTTAACATTTTCGTGTCCTTATCTGGTCAGTTGTTAAGTTTGTATTATGCCCTTGTCATTATGTGCATTCTCCCTCTGTCTTACATGTATATATACACACACATAAAAATTCTAATTTTCAAGAAACTTTCAGCATTTGTAATCTAGCAGATACTTCATTTGTATAGCATACTTGCTGCTACGTATGACACTCATATAGCTACATACAGTAAGCTTGTATTGCAAGAGCATCCTGTTGTGGGCACTTAATAGAACTGCAACTGACTTAAGCAAAACAAATCTTTATTTAGCAGTCATTGTTCCAAGTAGGTCAACGGTAATAGTATTTTTAGCATCAAATTGTTGATTATTAAACATTAAAATTATTAGTGTTAGCATATATTTTTTATGTCATATACCTATGTACTATAACTGTCATGACTAAAACCTCATTTCCCCCCAATGTCAATCATTTGTTGTCACTTTGAAAATAATATTACTCTTAACCTTAATGGGTTGTGAGCCAGCATTCTGCAAAAACAAACTTAAGAGAAAGCTCCACTAAGTGATAGAGAAAAAGCTATGTAAGTATGAACATAATAATAATTAAGAAAATAAATGTATATCATGTCACACCTATACAGTTACTAAAGAAAATATTAACATAAATAGTGCACAAAATTCAAAATGATAGCACAATTGGCTCATTACATTTCTATTACATTTGAAAAAGAAGATAAGGTACTTCACTAATTCCTCACAAGAGGATGCTAATGCCAGAAAAATTCCATTAATTTTTCTAGAAATGTGTGTTCAAAACTGTTTAAAACTGATTTGTACATAAGAGGTAGTTTGTTAAAATAGTGACCCTAGTTTGTCTTTTGTTTACAGCTTCACAGTAAACTCATTTAAGTAATAAATACAAATTAATAATGTAGTGGCTTGGTAATGATTACGTAGTTAACTTATGTAACTTTTACTTAAAAGTGTGGACTTCCAGAGACAATGTTACTATGTAGTAATATTACGTAATGAAACTACTAATATACAGTCAATTTGGTATATTAAAATACCAACATGGTACATCACTATTACCATTCTACTACCTTTCATTGCTTTCTACCTCATCCTAGTACCTATAGAGTACCTTGTTTATACATTTCAACTCCACCCAACATACTTTCAATATATTAATTCGGAAAAATAAGTAAGAAGTAATATCATATACTCCATATCATTGATACAACATTATAAGTAAAAAAAAAAACACACTTTTTTCATCTCTATAATTCTAATATAGTCTCTATTCATCTGAATCAGACCGTGTTGCTGTGGAATTTGGCATGGGTGTCCTGGGAGATTTCAAAGAAGCTCATGCCTGTAAATATAAAAGACCAATTCAATTTAATAGACCAGTACAGCTATCAATAACTCACAAATCAAAAGGTCTGAGATTTATATTTTTGTCTTTTTGCCAAGGACTATAATGTTATGATATGCCAAAACAATGTTGATTAGATTAATAATTATAAACACCTGCTATACAAATAAAGCTGCACCTAAGTTTATGCCAAAAATGAATATTTTGTTTTAAGCAATATGAAACACAGACAAAGCTGGAACAAAGGCAGCTAGAACTAACTCAGTTTAATGACTTTCTTGGCCACATGTTATGTAAAAGCTGCACAGACTTAGAATAAGTGAAAAATTTTGAAAAATTATACATTAAAGTATGAAGGTAAAAAACACATGGTATGCCTGCATACCATAGTTGTACATTACCTGTTGCAAATACATGAGCACATACAAATTCATTCACGTTTTGTTATTTGTAAACCACGTGTATCTAAACAGCAAATGTGTTTTGTATATAGTAATATATTCCATTCTTCTTTTTAGTTTAATTTGATATTAATTGTCATAATGGTTAAATAATCTTTGAATTGATATTACATTGATAAAGATTATCTGGCATTGTTGGCCTAGTATATGGATTTAGAACTAACCTAAGTTTAATAAGTTAACTGAATATTTTCAGATATTATTTGGATTACCTTTGGAAATACTGTTAACAACAAGGGTACCCACCTGGTTATTCATGAATTACAATCTTTATACACTTTAGTTTTCTGTATTTTATGTGATATTGAGTGTTACTAGTTAGTTTGATATACAGCATTGTCTTCACTAATTTCTTGTACAACTTTATACGATCAATTATATTGTGAATAGTTAGCTTACCTTTGATCAGAAGCTCTTAATAATAATTTAATGTTGACAGTTAAAGAAACAATGGCAAGAGATTATTTATGTTATTGAAGGTACTATGCATGATGTTAGAAGTAAATATTATTTGTGCTTTTGTATGTGTATGTGTACTGTATTTGCCTGAATATAATGAACAATTTTTCCTCCAAACACCTCCCTAAAAATTGACTGCACATTATATTTGCCCATGTTCAATTTTGTTAGGTATTTTACTGGAAGCTTCCGTCCACATTATCATTAAAGCATCCTTAAATGCTTCAAAAAATGTTACATATCCAATGCAAGGGATGGGATGGATGATAACATGCTGTGGAAATCAGAAGAGGATAAAGCAAAGGTTCAAGGAAGCAACTCCAATCAATGCGATGAATCTCACGGTAGCAACAATTTTAGCGATGACAAAGATTTATGTGAAGATGAATGATTAGCTTAGTGTATTACCACGTATAAACTTTTCAATAAAGTTTGTAAAATTGACAGGTAAAAAATATTTCAATGAAAGATTTCCAAAAATGTTTAATACATCAATAATTGTTTACTGTATTTAGAAATTATACAATACATTTTGTACAACATGTGTAAAAAAACAAATTATCTTAAATTTAACCTCTCAAATTTGGGTGCACATTATATTCAGGCAAATGTGGTATGTAATGGCAATGTATGAGTAATACATATACAGAAGTTACTGATGATAAGTAATGACAACTACATGGCAAATTTATTAAAGATATGAAATGTTTTCACAGAAAATACAAAAGAAAAGTGAATAACCTGTATAATGCATTAATATTTTGTAAAAATATGAACTATTTACGTAGATCAGAACTGAAAATTAACTGAGGAATGAGTATAGCTAAATAAATATACTTTTCTTATCAGCCTCTTTACTCGATAGAAATATCATTTCCCCATATTGACTATATACTTGGGATCAATGTCTTACAATCTTGCCTGATGAGTCATATTCCTGAGGGAATGACACGATTGATAAGAATTTGCGTGTACTTGTCAATCAATCGGTTGTGTGTAGCTCACTGACACCATTGACTGAGATGCAGGCCCAAACTCCGTACTGTGTATGATATATCTCTCTGCCATTGAACTAACTGTCATTAATTGTTGTTAAACAAGTTGTTATTAACAGTGTGCCAGTTTCTTGTACAGTCTTTGGAGTCCTGTATACAGCTCCTACTGAAACATGGAGTCCCACCACAATTCTTTTCATAGAGTATTCTTGACCAGTCAAAACTTTTATTTTATACATGTTTGTCATGTGGTATCTTAGTCCTGGGAGCGTGGCTGGAATCACACTATTACCACTGGGCATAGTAGGACTGCCTTTTTATTTTGTAGGCTTTATATTTTTTTTAGTTAGATAACAACCAATCACAATGCAAACAAATGGCACATGTATGTACTATAGTTCAGCTCTTTTTCATATTAATTGTTGAAATGTTTATCTTTTATAACTTTTTATGTGCCATTTTTATATTATTTCAAATACTATATGATTTTTTCCATTGTAAGTAAATGAGATTTTTTATTGTTATATAGTAGAATCATAATTTTAGATTTCCATTGCATTAAAAAGTGTGTATATTCAGCTACTTGTCAGTTGGGTGAAGTGAGTATAGCAAGTCAGACATTATAATATGCTGTTACAGATTTTTCTCTTGAAATGTTAATTTGAAATATATATATATATATATATATTGGAAAAGCACAAAAAATTATTGCATTATACATTAATTTTGAAAAGAGAGATTCTTGAAAAGGAAAGTCACAGTGAAAATATGTTTTAAAGCGGAGTTTTGTCATCAATAATACTGATTGACTAAAAAGAGAAAATTTTGTACTATTATAATAAACAGTTCCTGTCAATGTAGAATTAAGAGGAAATTGCTGTTATTTTTTAAAGGTTTTAGAGCTAAAACCAATGAGATATATCTTCCAAATAAATAATATGATGTTTTTAGGTTTTAGAGGCTTAAATAATTGCATGTGTATACATGTTCAGAAGTTCGTGTATAGTATCAGTAAACATTAAAAAAAGGAGGGTTTGAACCCTGTAGATTTGTTTACAAGTAGATCAGAAAAGAAAATAATTTCAGTTAGTGTTACTTAGTATATATGTAAACATTTGAAAATGTCAGTTTTTAAAAGATAAATAAAAGGTTTGAAATTTCTTGCTATCTGCAGATTAGCATACCATGAAATAAATGTAACCTTGTTTTTCATTCAGCATGAACTTTGCCTTACCAATAACCAACTTCATGCCAATGATTTTCCTGTAAGTTGATTTTTGGTTTATTATTTTAGTGTATCTGTGATAAAATATGTTTAAGTCTGTATTATATTATTGTGGGGTTTTCTTATTGCATTATGCTATTCACTCTGTATTACTATTATTGAGTTGTTGCTGCCTTTATTTAAATAGACAGTTGTTGTTCTATTAATGTAATTATTATCAGTTGCGATAGTCACATTAATGTTTGATCTAGACAATTATAACATCATTATTACATAATTACAGTTATTATTTTTATTAACATTATTACATTCTGTCTTACTACAGTCAAACATTACTGCCTGTTGTAAGTCAGTTACTTTTTCTCAGTGTAGTAGGTCATTACCCTTTGCTGTTGTAGATAGTAGTTACTGTGTAACCCTTCATTTAATGCAGCTCTAAGTAGCACAGCAGCATGTCTGCAAACTTACAATGCCAGAAATCAGGTTTCGATACCTGTGGTGGGCAGAACACAGATAGCCCATTGTGTAGCTTTGTGCTTAATAACAAACAAACAATCATTTATTGCAAGATTTTTGCATAAATTATAAATAAAAAAATCTTCTTTCAATTGGAAGCCCAATAACACTTTCAGTATATTCAGAAATTGGCTCAAACAGAAAAACAAGCTCCTTTGTAAATTTTGTTAGAAAAGTACAACCCATATCTACTACAAAATATTCTCTGCAATAAATGTATTTCTGTAGAATCATTCACCCATAGGATAAAGAAAGAACTCATCAGTGAAATATAAGTCTTGGGAATTTAGGAACTTCTAAGTTCTAAACTAAGTACTGACTCTTATTACTGTATTCAGTAGACTCTGTATTACTTTAGACTTGTTAGTCTTTATATTTATTATCTGTTATTACATTTTCACTGTACTTGGTTATTACAATTTTACTTTTATGATGACAGAAGTAGGTATTTATATAATAGATTTGACATAAACTTAGATAAAAGTACTAAAACAGTTTGAAGTAATTTTCTTTTTAAATGTGAAAGGGCCTTGGTGGCTTATAATACAAAAATTCCAAAACATACTTACCTCCACTGACACTATAGCTATTTCTTGATCTCCAGGGTTTCCACTCTTTGCCCATCCAAGCATTGAAAGCACTTGCTCCAGTCTTTTATACCCCCCATCGCAAATGGCAAATTCTAATTTGCAAAATTTTCCACCAACTTCAATGCACCCTCTGTCTAGTTACTGTATATAAGAACCTCATTCAGATAATGCAATCACTTTTTCTCAACAAAGCATTCAGCACAGGTTTCTATAAACAGGAGTGTTGTAATTATTCACAAATTTGCATTATGATTTTGAATGTGGTTGGCATTTCTGCAGTTATCTTTTCATTTATATACACCTGGAAAAAAGTTAAGCACCCCCAAATATTTTTCAGGATTGTTTATTGAA
>NW_013665777.1:263717-267485 GCF_000517525.1 Limulus polyphemus | reverse complement strand
TTCAATAAACAATCCTGAAAAATATTTGGGGGTGCTTAACTTTTTTCCAGGTGTATATTTATAAATTATTTTTACAAAAACAAAATCTACCAACGGGTATAAATTCATTTGTTAGTGTTTCTACTATAGAGGCCAACCAGACCTCTGATGTTTGTGAACAGCCAGGGGAGGGGTCACTTTCAGTCGAAGTTGTCCATGATATGATTCATTGCAACATGTAGACATATGCAGACCGAGGGTGTCTCTCTGGAGGGTTCTGAGGCAGCTTTTGCAAATGACCCAGGACCAGCTAGGGAAAAATTTAGACCTGCTTTTTCCAGCTCCTTCTTCTACTAGGTTGGCCTCAACAGAGGATCACTCTGATCAGCCACATCCAGCCCCTTTTATTCATTTGGTTACTCAGGTTGGAGAGGTTTTGGAGTCTCTCCTATTGCATTTGACTCTACTACTTCTTTGTTGGCACAAAGGATGGCAGTTGTTTACTTGGTTTTTCCTCCTTCTTCTGACATTGCTGATCATGCTCGCTTTACAATAGAATCTTTTCTCAACCTAAGATAGCACTTTATGCTAGGGTTCTGGATGACCAAGTTCAATGTTACCGATGCTTATCTGAATCTTCCCTGAGATTTCTCTAATTTTGTGCACAAGGGTCAGGTGCTGCAGTTCTGGGCTCTACCTTTTGGTTTTGCATCAACATCTTATGTCTTCTGCAGAATTGTTTGAGTCTTTTCTCATCACCTGCATTCCTTGGACCTGTGCACACATCATTATATGAATGACTGGCTCCTTCTGGCACTATCCCATCAATTCACTCTCAGATTCTCTTTTCAGAAGCCACAAAAGTGGGCTTCTTTATCAGACTGGAGAAATCTATTCTGTTACCAATTCAATATCTCGTCCTTCTGGGTGTGTTTTTCAATACTCACTTCAGTCACACTCAACCAACCCCTATCGAGTTTCAAGCCATGGAAAGAGCCATCAGGATTTTAGTTATTTCTCATTGTCCTGCTGTGGTGATGGTTCTTTCTTTTTTGGAGATGTGAGCATCCCTTGAGCATCTCTTTCTTTTGGGACAACTTCATATTAGTCCCTTCAGTGGTCACTGTTCAACCAATGACTCATGCATTCTGATCCTTTGGATCATCCTGTCTCATGACTCAGGAGCAATATTGTCGATTGTGAATGGTGATTGGATCAGAACAACACCACTGTTGGGGTACCCATTCCACCACCTTGTTCCAAGATCCTTCTGTTCCCAATTGCATCTCTTCAGGGATGAGGAGATTATCTTCTAGGTCAGGAGTTCCAGGGTATTTGGGCGGAAGACAAGTCTACCCTCCATATCAACATTCTCAAACTCCTTGCTGTACACTAGGCAATGGTTCAAGGTCTGTTTCTCTTGAAAGTAAAAATTGTCATAATACATTCTGTCAATTCCACAATGGTATCTCAGGTTTCTCGTCGAGGAGGCACTCATTCTCAAGACCTTTGTTTTCCTGCCTTGGATCTTCTGTACTGGGCTCATTCCCTTCATATCAGTCTTGTAGCTTGTCATGTCCCAGGAGTGATTAATTTACTTGCAGTTCACTTGTCTTGACCCAACCGAATTCTTCTGACGGAATTGATGCTACATCACGAGGTTTTTTGGTGGACTTGCTCTCAGATCGGGTCTCCAATGGTCGATGCCTTTGCAAGTCATTGGAATTCTCAACTGCAATTGCTTTGGTCTCAGATACCTCATCCTCAAGCATTGGCAATAGATGCATTCAGTCAGGACTGGACAGGTTTACATCTGTATGCCTTTCCTCAAATTCAGCTATTGCCCTGTGGTTCTGACCATGGTTCATTCCACTCCATATTAAGTTCTCTTGGTTGCACTATATTGGCCAGCTCAAACTTGGTTTCCACTTCTTTGGTTTGTGCAGGAATGTCTACCTATACCTCTTCCACATTGGCAGTCTCTGTTGAGACAACCCCAATCAGACATTCTCAACCCAGATGTTTGCTTCGTCTATGGTGGCTTTATATAAGGTATCCTTATCCACTATTTTTAGGTATTTCAAATATCAGAATTACCGAATTGGGATTTTGCAGTTGTTTTCCATGCATTTTCTCATCCTCCCTTTGAACCCTTAGCTTCCTATTCTTTGTTTCACCTTTCTCTTAAATTGTAATTTTTGTTGTTGTTGGCTTGTGGACATCGTCAGTTGGAGTTGTTTGTAGTCCATGTTCATTGGACATTCCACATTTGCCCTGCTTTACCCAGACAGACTCTAGCAATCAGGGAAGAGAAAAGATCCTTCTCACCAATCCACTGGCCAACCATTTCTAACCTTTATGACTGCTCCGATACTTATCATTTGTTATGTCCTGTCAAGGCCATCAAGTGTTACTTGACTCGTACTAACTCATTTTGAGGGACTAGGAATTGAGTATTCATTCTTTGGGATCCTTCTATTTCCTATAACTTATCTCCTATTACCCTAACGAGGTGGCTTTGCAAATTGATTCACATGACCTATAATGGATTATTGTTACAGGAGAGGAATCTTTTGCATCTTGCATATCACCAGATTCGTCATTTCTTTGTCATTAGCTGCCTGGTTGAAGTTCCCTCTGGAAGACATTGTGTGGGATAGTATGTGGACTACTCCTAATATTTTCCTGTCTCATTATTTACATAATCTGTCAGTTTCCTCTTCTGAGGGTTTTCAACTACCCCTGTAGCTAATTTGAACACATCTGTTAGCCTTTAACCATACACTCTTTTATTTCCAGGGTCCCTTTATTTTTCACTGGATCCCACTCTATGGTTAGTGTTGCCCAGGCAGATATGCTTTCTTTTTTCAATTCTGCATTAACAACCACTTTCATTATAATTACTACAGGTTGCAACAGGCTCTGTTGAAATAGGGTGTTCCATAAGACCATCTAGGCGCCGACTGGATGGTACTACCTTATTATTATGGACCGCCACTCATGGACTATCATGAGTAAAGCTAAAGGGTATCCTACCCATCCCTGCCAATCTTCAGGTTGAATAAATTTGGATCAGTTTGCTTTTAAAAATGTAGGGAACCTGGTTCACCTATTGCACAGTTTCCAGAGCACTGTGTATTACCCCCAGACTCCACTAGTGGAGCTCAGGAGTTCTTTTCACCCCCAGTTTTCAGTTGCGGGACTGGTGGACAGAGGCTTTTCCTCCAAAGTGTTTGAGTGTGTTCCTCCAGTTTTGGAGAAGAGGGGAAAGTTGGGGGCCCTCATACTCGGGTCCCAGGATGTTTTTCCCAGATGTCAGTAGGAGTGGCACCAGCTTCCGCAGGAGCCTACTTGTAATTCTGATTCAGATTTGACATGAAGCTATCCGGTTGGGGGGTGCATGGCTCTTCTCTTTGATCAATGTCACGGTTTTGTATATTGTTCATGGAAGGAGGTCCACTATCTCCTCATAATTCCAAAAGAGAAGTGGGCCCATCCTAGGTTCTTGGTTGAGCACAGGTTCCACATCCTCTCCATAATTCCAGGGGCAAGCAGAATACTCCTTACCCACTTTGTTGGGGAGTGAGGATGAATGTTCATAATTCCAGACTAGATGAGTTCTGTTCCTTTGGTTGAGTATGGCATACACAATCCTGTCATTCTGAGCCTGGAGTGTTGCCTTTTGGACTTTTTCAGGTCGAGAAGAAAGTTTGTGGTGCAAAATGTCTCGAAAAAGTGATTACATTATCTGAATGAGGTGCTTATATACAGTACCTAGGTAGAGGGTGC
>NW_013665777.1:249980-263562 GCF_000517525.1 Limulus polyphemus | reverse complement strand
CTTAGATGGGCAAGGAGTGGTAACTCTGGAGATTGAGAAATAGCTATAGCGTCAGCAGAGGTAAGCATTATCGGAAATACATTTTAAGTTTAGGAAAATGTTAACTTTGGTTCATATTGCTCATTGTGCATTTATTTGCAGAATGAAACAAATGTCAAAGCTGATTTTATTCATAGTTAAAATGTTGGATTTTAAATAATTTTTGGTAAAATGATATATAGTAATATGCCTGGATTAATTAGCTAGTATTTGTGATTTTGGATACTGAACTGTAAACAAAAACTTTTATCATTTAATGGAATAAAATTAAAAAGTTATCAAAATATCAAAACAGTTATATGACATTTTAAATGTTAAATTTTCCATATCTTGTTCATATAGCATTTGGTATCTTTTGCTTGGCTGTTACTAAAGTGAATTTTTTTACTAACTTTTAATTCTTTTTACATTTGTGGTTTCTTATTACATTTTATGATCTCTAAATGTAAAAGCATTTGCATTAGTAGATACATATTTGTGTGTGTGTTTGTGTGTATAAATGTAAGTCTTGGGTTTTTAGGGACTCCTAAATTATAGCCCCCCCTGGTAGGACAACAGTAAGTCTACAGATTTACAATGCTAAAATCCAGGGTTTGGTACCCCGTGGTAGACACAGCAGATGGCCCAATGTGGCTTTGCTTCAAATCAACCAACCAACCTACATTTTAAACTAAGTACTGACTTTTTATTATTGTATTCAGTAGGCTCTTTATTACTTTAGATTTGTTCATCTTTATTATTATTAACTTTTATTACACTGTCACTATACTTGGTTATTGCAGTTTAGCTTTCATGAGGACAGAAATAGGTATTTGACACAGATTTAGAGAAATGTACTAAAACAGTTTGAAATAGTTTTGTTTTTAAATGTCAAAGGGCTTTGATGGCTTATAATGTGTTAGATATACATGACTATTTAAGTTTAAGTTTGATGTGAATGTTATGATATAGTTAGTTTATTTAATGGGAGTGTTAAATTTAGTTATTTTTAGAAGTGATAATGTATTGTCAGTTTACTTATGTAACTGTTTACAAATCATACGTTGTGTAGTTCTGTACTTATGAATTGGTGATTGTTATATTATTGAATCATGTTACTAGAACCTTCTGATTTTTTCTCAATTTAATTGAGTATTATTACATCATAATATCTAATATTGTTTGGAATGTTCTAGACCTCTATTGAAGTTTAAATACAAATCAAAAATGTAGTTTGAAAGAGAGATCTAGACTGTATGATTGTGGGTGTAGCCATAAAAAGTGTATAGTGGTGATTTTTGAAAGGAAATTATCACAGATTCTATTGTAATAACAGAGTTGAGAAGAATTATTTGTCTTGTCAATTGTGTTCTAAAGTAATTGAACCAGCCTGACAAAAAAAAAGTTACAATTATTTAAAGATCTGGATATAACTGTGATAACCAACAGTGTAAAGAACATTTGTTTGACTTGTTTTAATATATTGTTTTGAAACAAGTAGATTGTGTGCTGTTTGTTTATTGTTGAAATTTATCACCAACAAGTCACACACACCTACTGTAAAGAATCTGGCCCTTACATAAAAACCTGACAGTGGCTATCCAGCAAGGATCTACAGTGGTGAACAACGGTAGAAGTAGATATAAACAACAGTGGCAAATAGGCCTATATATGCACAGCTATAATGATGGCAAAAGTGGATAAGTGGATAGAGAGGGGTGAGGACTTGTGCTCAAAGATGGTAATCTATGAGAGTTTGTTAAACAACAACAAGACCTCTAGAGAGAAGAGCATCAACAGAAGAAAGAAGAGGAGAGGCAGAAAAGAGAGGATGAAAGAGAGAGAGACCGAAAGAAGAACTTGAGCATGAAGTACAATCCCAAGATGTTGAGAAAGGAGAGACTGGAAATAGAGAGAATAAGAGCACAAATGGAGAAAGAAGAAAAGGATGGGGAGGAGAGATTGAAATTAGAAAAAGTAAAAGCTCAAATTGAGATTGCCAAGCTCACTCAACAATAAGTCAGAGGACCTAAGAATGACTATGGTTCAGGGCCATCTGATCCGAGCTACCCAGATTTGATGAACAGAAAGATGATGTGGATGCATTCCTGAAGAGGTGTGAAAGATTCACCCAAAATCAGAATTCAGATAAAGGTATTTGGGCAATCTGTATCAGCCCCCTTCTTACAGGAAAAAGCCTACAGCTGTATCTGGGCATGATATCAGAAGATGCCATGGACTATGACAACTTAAAAGTGGCATTGCTGAAATGCTATGAACTTATTGAGGAAGGTTTTTTTTGCCATAAGTTCAGAGAAGTCAAACCTAATACTGGAGAAACTGTATTTCAGTTTGTGACATGTCTATGGTGATACTTCACAAGGTGGACTGACATGGACAAGTGTAAAGATAGTTTTGGATGACTGATAGATCTACATGAACAGTTCATAAACACGTGCTCCACTGACTTGTCATTATTCCTAAAAGAGAGAGCACCAAAATATGTGGATGAGATGATCAAGTTGGTAGAACAATATATGGTACCTCATGGAGAGAGTATAACTGGCATGTCCAAGAATAACCAGTCAAAGCCATGGGTGGCTGCTCAGAAGCAGGATGCCACCAAAGGTGACAAGAAGTCAACAGACAAAAGGGAGAAGAGATGATGGTTGTTATAAAAAGGGGCACATTGCGAGTGAGTGCAAGTCTGTCACCAACAAACAACAGCAGAAATATCAACATAAAGCAGCTGGTGCTGCCTGCAAAGATGGTGCTGGCAGTAAACAAAAAATGAGTGACTGTAACCATGGATGCTGCTGCTACCAGAAGAAACATAATAGAAACAACTCATCAGATTCACCACAAAAAGCAAGTGTTATCACCATGATTAAACAGTGCATGATTGATGGTCAACTGAAGTTGGCAAATGGGTCAACAGTGCCAGTAATAATCAGAACATGTGACAAACATCAAAAGGTGTCAACAAATCATAACATGCCAGTAGGTGAAGCTATGTTGTGGACAAGAAAGTGAAAGTTTTATGAGACAGTGAGTGCAGAAGTGAAAACCAGTCTAGTATCTGATGGCCAGATGACATACAAAATACATTGGTGTGTGCTGATTGATGGGACATTGAGAAAGTTTTCATAGTAAGAATAAAGGTGGGCATTCCATACTACACAGGAGACCTTGAGGCCATGTGTATGAAGGCACCCATATACAACTTGGTGATTGGCAATATACCAGGCAGTAGAAGTTTGGAGGAACAAGACAGAAAGGAGACTGATGAGGTATATGCAATTGCCACAAGAACTCAAGAGAAGAAAAGCAATTAACACATCAAACCACTGCAAGTCTCAAAAGATGACATCCAGAATGTAGGTCTACAGGAACTGAAGGTAGCACCAAAGAAAGACCCTTTACTGCAGAAACTTTTGAGACAGTGTCAGGGAGAACCCTGAGCACTAGACAAGACTTACAGAATAGAGGATCAGAAGGGAGTGCTGTAACCAGATTTAACAAAGCAGTTCTACTGCGGAAGTTAAACAGATCGTAGTACCAACAGAATAGCGGATTTAAGTGATGGTGGCTCATGAGTTGATGGTGAGAGGACACCTAGGAGCAAAGAAGATTTCAGACAAAATCACCAGCAACTTCCATTGGCCAAGGGTCATCAGAGATGTGGCCGGATTCTGCATGGCATGTGACATCTACCAAAGGACAGTACCTAGAGGGAAGGTAGCCAAGGTGCCACTGGGTGAGATGCCTGATCGGACCATTAGCACTTGTATCCAACAAGTGCAACTGGTACATGCTGACAGTAGTTGATTATGTGAGATGTTACCTGGAAGCCATAGCACTGCCAAAGATAGAGATGATGAACATAGCAGAAGCCCTCTTGGAAGTGTTTTGCAGAGTAGGCTTTCCAAAAGAAGTCTTGAGTGACAGAGAGTCCCAGTTTACTTTAGAACTGATGCAAGAGATGTGCAGGCTCATCAACACCAGGCATCTTTTTACCACCTTGTACAACCCCAGATGTAATGGACTTTGTGAGAGAGTCAATAGAGTCTTAAAGAGCATGTTGAAGAAGATGTGCCAGGAGAGACCACATCACTGGGACAGGTACCTGCAGGCAGTATTAGTTGCTTACTGAGACATCCCACTAGTGAGTACAGGATTTTCACCGTTGAGTTACTGTATGGAAGAACAGTACAAGGTCTGATTCATAAGTGAGTGACACATACCACAGTATGTGTTAGACCACAGAAACAAACTGGAGGGGACATGTCCACTTACTCAAGAAAGTTTGTAGGCAGCTCAAGGCAGTCAGAAGCACTTTTTTGACAAGAAGGTCAAGAATTGACGTTTTAAGGTGGGACAGAAGGTCTTGGTTCTGCTGCCCACAGACAACAACAAACTCACCCTACAGTGGAAAGGACCTTTTGAAGTGCAGGAAGTGGTCAACAGAATGGACTATAAGGTGAAAGTGGACAGGAAGACCAAGATCTACCATGCCAATCTATTGAAGAAGTACTTTGTGAGAGAAGTAGATCTGATGGATGCATCTATTGAGGCACAGATGGACATTACAGATGTGTGTGTCATAGATGGAGAACCAGAAGACTGACTTTGTCATAGAAGAAGAAGATCTACTAGACTTAAGACTGCTTGGTGGTAATGAGACATACAAAGATGTCAACATCAGTGAAGAATTGACTGGCAAACAGAAGAAAGAGCTATAAGATCTATTGTATCAGATGATGTCACAAATAGACCAGGCAAGACAGACCTTGTGCAACACAAGATCAAGACCACAACCAGGGATCCAGTCATGGTGAAGCCCTACCAGATACCTTATATGATGAGAGACCTGATCAAGCAAGAAGTCAAGGTAATGTTAGAAGCCAGAATCATTGAACCTTTGAATTCAGCCTAATGTTCATCAGTGGTAATCGTGAATAAGAGTTACAGCTCAAACTGCTTCTGCATAGCTTTCTGGAAGCTGAACCTCGGGACGAGGTTTTACTCTGAACCTATGGGCAACATAGAGGCTATCATGACAAAACTAGACAGGGCCAAGTTCTTTAACAAGATTGACCTCAGTAAAGGTTATTGGCAGATCCCGATGGAGACAAAATCTAAAGAGAAGACAGCCTTTGCAACACCAGACAGATGCTACCTGGTCAAGAGGAAGCCATTTGGGTGAGTCAGCTCAGCAGCAATGTTCAACCACATGATGAGGAAGATGTTGCACAAAACCACCAATATCGAGTATTATGTGGATCACATTCTGACTCACACAGCCAGATGGGAAGATCACCTGAAGAAACTCAGAGATCTGTTTGTCCAAATGAGGGCAGCAGTTCTGACCATCAGATCATCTAAGTGTTACACTAGTTATTCTATGCTGGATTTTGTTGGGCACAAGGTGGGCAACTGACAGATAGCCATGAAAGAGAAGCTAACCCATATACTAAAGGCACCAGCTCCGATAACCAAGAAGCAAGTCAGATCCTTCCTGTGGTTAGTAGAATACAATACAAAGTTCATCTCAAACTATGCTGAAGTCACTGGACCACTGACTGACCTGATCAAAAAAGGCCAACCCAACAAGGTTAAGTAGGAACAACCACAGCAGATGGCTTTTTAGAAATTGAAGAACATGTAAGGAAGTTTGCCAATCCTTAGAATGCCAGACTTCAACAAACCTTTCATCGTTCAGGCTGGTGCATCAGATGTTAGAATTGGAGCAAAAACATGTAGACGAACTGTTTCCTATAATGTGCATCAGTAAAGAGCTGTTGAGTAATGAGAAGAACTATTGTGTGGTTGAACAAAAGTGTCTGGCCATCATACTTACCATTTGGAAATTCCATAACTACCTCTATGGGAAGGAGTTCATTATCCAGATGGACCAACAGCCCCTTGCTTACATCCAGATGTGCAAAATCAACAGTGTGAGCATCACGAGGTGGGCATTGTACCTTCAGAACTACTGGTTCTTATTCAGACCATCAAGGGGAATACAAATGTTTGTGCAGACTGTATGAGTAGACTTTTTTCCATGAATTGTAAACAGTCTTTGTATATAGTATAATATATTTTACTTTAAGAGGGGCTTATAGTCAGATATACATGATTGTTTCAGTTTAAGTTTAATGCAAGTATTATAATATAGATAGTTTATGTAGCCCAAATGTTAAATTTAGTTATTTTTAGAAGCGATAGTTTATTGCAAGTTTGTTTACATAACTGTTTACAAGTCATACATTGTGTAGTTCAATAGTTATGAATTGGTGATTGTTATGTTATTGCATCTTGTTACTAGAACCATCTGAGTGTTTCTCATTTTAATTGAGTATCATTGCATTATAATATCTAGTAGTGTGTGGAGCGTATGCTTCAAAAATTTAGTTCCAAAGATAGATCTAGACTGCATAATAGTGAGTGTAGCCTTAAAGGGCTTATAGTGGTTATTTTTAAAGTGAAATTATCACAGATTGTATTGTAATAACAGAGTAGAGAAGAATAGTTCATTGTGCCAATTGTGTTATAAAGTAATTGAACCTGCCTATGTGGACTTTGATAAAAAAACAAAATAGCTACAATTATCTAAAGCTTTGGATGCAACTGTGATAACCAACAGTGTAATGAACAATTGTATATATGTAACTTTATGTAACTCTGAACTTAAATGTAGATAGTATTTGTAAATTGTCTTCATGATTTAACAGGAGAATTGGAATCATACTTAAAAAACATATCAAATATTATATATACCAGCAAAAATGCTGCCCTATGGGTGGCTGTTTGTGCTAGTAATTACTAATCATTGTATTCTTAACTGATTGAAAAAATGTAGAAAAAGTGAACATTTTGTAAAGAATTATTTTTGGGGGAAAGTACTGCATAGGAAAAGTGTTTGGAGTGCACTAATTAGTCATATGCAATTCATTGCATCAGAATTTTTCAATGTACAGAACTCAAAATCTTCATCAATTTTACTGATAAAATCTGTAATGTTTTTATATATTAAAATTGCTACCCATTATCGAAAATATAGTAGTTTTTTTTTAAGAACTCCAGTTTCTCAGTACTTTATTTACAAATTACATGAATAAAGATATAATTAATCCTTCACATACAGTCCTAGTGAAACTCGTGTTTTTGTTGTGAGGAGAGTACTTTTATTTAAAATTGTGCTCTATTATAAAGAAATGGTTATTGTACATACTACAGTTATTTTTAAAATTGTCTGAATCTTGAATACCCAAAATGTGAAATTTTTTGTAGATTTTTATTTGTGGTGCCATTCTGTAGATGGTGCAGGAGTTTTGGTTACATACATAGATACTAACATAAACGCTATGTCCATAATAGTAAGATGGAATATTCTTAAGACTGTACATGGTAGAAATTAGTATTTTTCATACTTAGTGAAGTACTGAAGTAAATTACATTTTGTTTTTAAAAACCCTTAATTTTTATATTTTTTAATTAAACCTTTTGAATCTATCTTTCATTGTATAAAACATTGTAAAGCAAAGTTCAGAAAAGATGATGTAGATAAAAAAAAAATAAAGACTTTTCTTTGGACATTCCAGAATAATACAGAGAAGGTTGAAGCTGATATCTATAAAGGAGTGAGTTTTTATACAAACAAATTTCTGCCTAATTTTTCAGAGCTTATAGAAAGGACATTTATTAGCTTGGTTTTCTTTATTTGTTATTTAATTTTTTGACTTAAAATTTTACTTAAGAAGTGAAAGTGTAAGTTTATAGTAATACGTAGACAAAATTACGTATTACTGTGTTTTAGTCTTCTTAATTTTCAGTTTTAAACAGTTGTTGGTATCACTATTTGGCTTTGAAAATAAATGAACTAATCAGTCAAAAAGTAAAGCAGTAACTTCCATTAAAATTAACATGGTTATAGTTTCTGCTGAAAACTGAGTTGTTATTGTTAATTATAGGAAGAGTTAATTTCACAAAAAGAATGATATACTTCATTGTTAAAAAGAGAAGGAAAAGGTGAACATAAAAAATAAACAATTCTTACACTTGTTAAAAATTCAAAATGGCTACAGTTAAATATTCCTTGTATACCATTTTAGTTGATTTGAAATTTGTGAATAAATATAACAGTTTTTCTTTTTTAACGTATCCTTATGCCCTAATATGCTTATATAAAAAACAATTAAAGTTGTAATTTCAGTGTTTTGAATAGTATTTTGCATAGATTTAATCTTTACAGAAAATAACATTTCATAAAATTTATATTTAGTTGATAAATGTGTCATGATGCAGTAAATTTCATGTCTTCTTTAGGGTGTGTTTTTAGGTTGTCAGTTTGGAGTTGCTGCTATGTATATTTGGGCAGTTGGTATTTTAGCAGCTGGACAGAGCTCTACTATGACTGGTACATATGCTGGCCAGTTTGTTATGGAAGTGAGTATAAGAAATGTTATTTACTTAAAAATTAATACACCACTGATTTTAGGGACAGTGTGCGCCTTGTGGTTTCAGCATAAAATTTAAAAAACTCTAAAAAACATGTTGCATTAAG
This sequence comes from Limulus polyphemus, assembly GCF_000517525.1. Taxonomy (NCBI): domain Eukaryota; kingdom Metazoa; phylum Arthropoda; class Merostomata; order Xiphosura; family Limulidae; genus Limulus; species Limulus polyphemus. The sequence goes on along the minus strand of NW_013665777.1, from coordinate 254,978 downwards.
AATTATCTTTCATACATTACCTCTGATGACAAAAACTAGGAGTAAAACACTTAATTATGTTCTGGCCTAAAGTTTATAGGTAAGAGAAACTATTCAGTTTTTTAAAAATAAATGCTAATTGTTTGTTTTGTATAAATGTTCTAACAAAATTGTTGCTGGATGTGCCATTATATAAAAAAGTTCCTTTCAGAAAAATCATAGTGTTTTCAATAGAAAGATTTACCTGTCAAAAGCACTAGGGTGTAATAATTTTTTAACATTATTTACTAAACTTTTTGATCATATGTATTTTTATCATCATAAAGTGGTCCTTTATAAAAATGTTTACATAGAAGTTATTCTGTCATTAAAAGATTTGACATATTGTTTTTAATAGGAAATAGCATAAAAAGTGATGTATTAATCTTTGCTAGAAGAAAGAATACAGTGCATATTGTATAGTGCCTGAGGTTATGCTTATCTTTGAAATTTTGTTGTAATATGTAATTGAAGTTAGTTTAACTTGCATATAAGGATGCATCTGTGATTCTTAGTTTAAGTAGGTACAACTTTTTTGTCAGACTTTGTACTTTACATTTATACTCCAGAGGCTTAATTTCATGGCAGCAAACATGTCTTTAGTTGGATAAAATGTATGTAATTATGGGACTGTGTCTCCAAAAATCTTATGGGGTTAGTATCAGAAAGATGATAAAATTTTGTAACAAAGTTTCCCATGTTATCTTTATAATTTGGTGTAGTCTGTCTTTAGTTAGTGTTCACATGTTGTTCTTATAAGATCATAAAATTATATTTTCACATAGTGTCAATAACATCGGGTTAAATACTTCTCCCCATCAAAAACAAACAAGCATATTTAAACATTATGTATCGAATTATGGTTTTAAAGTAATTTTTTGTAACTACAGGGTTTTCTTGATCTTCACTGGACCCGGTGGAAGCGAGTTCTACTAACTCGAACAATAGCCATATGCCCCACACTGTTTGTTGCTATCGTTAGTAACATTGATGACTTGACTGGCATGAATGATCTACTGAATGCTCTCATGAGTCTGCAGCTTCCATTTGCCCTTCTTCCAACATTGACATTTTCCTCATCTGTTGCCATTATGGGAGATTTTTGTAATGGATTGTATGTACAATTGTTTTTTCTCTTATATTTTGCCATCATAGTAATGCAGTTCAAAAAACTAATCTATAAAGCAGTCATCAGTTTTGATGTGTAAGGATTAGCTGCACTTTATAAGAACAGTGCTTCAAATCTCTTCTTTCATCATTCATCCTTTTGACCATCATAACACACTATTGCAATTTCTACAACAGGCTTTTGCAAAAGATAACAAGATCAATCTTCCATTACAGACCATGGCCATCCCACAGACCTTTTTCAACTTTAAATCCTTGTTTATTATCTTGTTAATGGCATCAGAAAATATGCCTAAGCCTATCAAAATGGCTTTTAGGGTTTGAGTTTCTTCTCATACCCATAACCTTCACTTTGCAGATGAAAACATTCTTCTGGATTAGCTTTGGGTGTTGTTTTGGGACCTTTTACTGTCTTAAATGCTCTGCTGTACAAGTTTTACTACTTGCATGGAGATATTTGATGGCTTCCTCCTCTATGTCATTTAGCAGTCTCATTATTCAAATAACTTTACTTAGAAAAGGCTTTAACACAGAACTTTCAATCATAAGACTACCCATGGAAGTATTGTACTGTAGAATTACCAGGAAGTCATAATGAATCAGATGTGTAGGGACAACACATATACTCATGTTGCTGTGGTTTTTGTCTTCAGCAACATGTCGCTGCTTTAGCCTATGCAAGTTGTTCTAATGAAATGCAGTTAATTCTTCATAGCTATATTTTTTAACTTCTTGGTCAATTTTTGTTAATATTTAGCTTTTTAACTTAAACAGCCATATTATAGAAAGTATAATAATGTGTATAAGCTAGTAGGGTATATTTTTGCATATAGGAAAGGTGACACATTTGAATTATTTTCAAACCACACACCAGAGAGAAATTACAAAACTACAGTTGCATATTTGTGTTGATCTTGCTTCACAATTACTTGTCAACATAGTAAGTTTCAGAAATAAAAAAAAAGTAATGGCTATTGCAAGTTTACACAAGGCAGTTAAAAGTTACTGTCCCTTGTAATATTTGGTTATTTAGCTCTTCAACCCTGAACATTAGCTTTTCTTACAGAATCTTTTAGAATTAACTTTGAATTTTATGTCAGTTTAAAAAATTAATGGTCATTCATTAAAATATTAAGTGTTAACTGTAAGTTTTATATACAGCATATAAAAATATTCAAGTATCAAAATTATAAAATGAAACTTAATATTGTGCAAAACTACTTACTTTAATCATTTTAGAAAGTTTGGTGTGTTTTAAGAAAAGTATTTTAGAATATTAATAAGAGTTGTTTTTTTCCATCTGTTAATGTTCTAAAATTAGTGTTTTCTTCTGTTGCAGGGTGAACAAGGTTGTTGCAAGTCTTCTATCCATTGTAGTTGTTGCTATTAACCTTTACTTTGTCTTCAACTTCACTCAAAGTAATCTGCCACATCATTGGGCAGTATATCTTGGAATAGGAATTTTTATGTTCTTCTATGTTCTATTTGTGCTGTACCTGGTGAGTATTAGGTTCTCAAGATCATAATTGTTTTACATGATGATTTTAAAGTAAACCACATGTCTAAAAACAGAATATACCTTAAAAACTACTTGTCATAGGGGAACGAAAATTTCACTACAAGTGGACTGAGAATGACAAGTTTTTTTTTCTGGGAAGGCTGAACATGGTGCAGGATGTTTTAGAAACCACCAGCATAAAATATCCATGCTTTGCTGCAAGGTTCAAGTGCCTCCTTGTGATTCACAGAGGACCCAAAGTACTGATTTTATCCATTATCTCCAATTGCTTTTGTAGCTACCCCAAGGGAAGGGAGTGGTATTTACCTGAAAACAAACCCCCATTAGAACACCTGCCTATGGTACTTGAGCATGTATGCCATGTTTGGTCCTGCTATTTTATGTGTGTGTGGGTATGAGAATAGTTTCAAACATGACACCACCAGGATCTGGGGGCAGAAGGAGTAGAAACACAAAATCTGATGCCAAGTTTGGGTTCAGTGATCCTGAAAAACATAATCCTAGACCCTCATCATGCCTAGTGACCTTCTAGGCACATTTTAACCCTTTTTTTGCAAGAGGACTATGTTATACATGAAATGACATCCTCAGGCCACCCTAAGTCTACCTGCAAAGTTTGGTCCTGCTAGCTCCAAAACTGTGGGAGGAGTTTTCAGACAAACAAATTCACACAAGGTGAATTAATATAGAATATTAAGTGCAGTAGCACACCTATATCTGTTTTCTTACATTCTAGCATTGCTTTATTTCTCTTCTTTCTGTTCTTTTCAGCAATACAAGATTAGTAATTTGAATAAAATGCTTCTCAATGTGCAGGATATTGCAAAGATCAACAAACACTGTTCAGAATCTATATAGTGTTTGCAGTAGCTTCATTTAAAAATGCTCAATGTACAGATGTGGAATGACAAAAAGGATGTTTGACACCAGCTGTGACAATTATTGAAACTCTGATACCATGTCCAAACTTTCCTGAAATTTATGTTTTTAGGACAAGTAATTTTTATGATGTAATCATTTTAAATATGGGGTTTTGTTTGTAAATACCCAGTAGTTGTTTTTAATATGTTACATTTTTGTACAGTTAGGTCATTTTACTTACTTTAAGAAACTTCTATATTGCTCTTAAAATTCTCAATGAACAGCATTGGCAGAATTTACTATCCTATGATTTTTGCTTATCACTGCTTTGTGTGAAAATCATTTTTATTTAGGTTCAAGTAATCATGCTTGATCTGTACTAAACAGAGCTAGATTAAATTCAGAAAGAACGTGTTTATTTTTTCCCAAATGCTATATACATGTAGATTGCATTGATGAATGTTTAATAGATAATAAGCAACTGAACAATACAAGGTCCTGTATATGCATTATGTAACAACTGCAGTTGATAGATTTAGATGGATAGTTTTTCCCCATTCTACATATAGTCCTGACCTAGAATCAGTGGTTGAAAAAATGAATGAACTTTAACAACATTGACTATCTTGGGAAGTAACGTCTGGTTGTTTGGTTGCCCATATTCAGTATCTTTGGTACACAATTTTTGGTTGTAGTCTTATGATTGATTATGATCTGTCTTCTGGCTATTTAATCTGCATCAAGTATTTCTTGTAAAGGCATAGAACATGAGATAATCATTCTTCAATGAAGTAAAATAAAATTACTGGGAGTAAACAAACATTAATTGATAAAATCATTTAAATGGTTGACAGGATTTTTTTTAGTTGTAATGATTTTCCTTTATTTATATGATGAATAACTTGTTTAATGCTAATAATAATATTATACTAGAAATAATTTTCAGTGAAGACCATAAAAATTTCAAATAGCTCTTTAAAATACACAGTACCATAATTGTCAGCTAAATGGATATAAAAAAAATAAATGAATTTTCTTGCATTTCCTTTTTGTGGTCAAGCTTCTCAGAAGACTGTGTATGATTGAAAAGGACATGTGAAAGTGTTAAAACTAGTTTCCAGCTATGTGTACTAATATTTTGTTCTAAAAGTATAGTTTATTTTTTGTCAAATTTCAAACAAATTTGAGTGTGGGATATTGTCAATTGTTATTACATACATTTTTAAGATTGTAAATGTTCCTTTTTTTTTCCCAGTTTTGTTTCATCTCATATCTTATAAATTTCGGATTAGAAAACAATGAATTTGCTTTAATAAATTATTTAAGTCTTTTTTTTTTTCTCCTCTAGGTTGGAATCTTCTTGGTCGCTTTAGGATGCAAGCAATTAATTACTCTTCCTGTGAGTATAGTTTCTGGTTTTTCACAATTAGTAAAAGTTTCATTCTTTCTTACAAACATAAGGTTTTTATATA
>NW_013665777.1:247880-249970 GCF_000517525.1 Limulus polyphemus | reverse complement strand
CAAGAATATTATAGGTAGAATTCTAAGGTATACGATGTGATTTGATCAACTTTTTGGAAATACTACCTTCTTCAGGATCATAAGTCTTATTATTGTACTTTAAAATTGTTTTTTTTTTCCATGCAACAAAAATTTTTATTTTTGAATACTGTAAATATTACTTTCTTATTACATTTAATGATGTTACATTTTAATTAGAGTACCAGTATTTTAGTTGTTTATTGTGTGATTTAGGTGTTATTGTTATTTCTTACTTATTATTTTGTATCTCATAAACTTTACTTTTTGGCTGTGTTATTCGTAATGTCCTGCTGTTTTACTTCATACCTAAATAATAATGTGGTGTAGCAGCTTGTTTCAAGCTTCTTTAAAATTACGCTGTTGGATCAATTTAATAAGTTTTCATTGCCCAATCTATTTTTAGGGAAATTGTGGAATGTTTTGCTCACATATCGTTATAATGAGGTTACAATGTTCCCAAAACTGTAAACCTACGAGAGTACTTGAAGCTAAGAAGTAGTGTTTTTGTGTTCTGTAAGTTTAAAGAAATAACACATTATATCATACTGTGCTATTTCTTTAATTGCCAGGTTGATTTTAGTTTATCTCTAAGTACAAAGCTTAATCCTATTGCCCTGGGTACCCTTTACTGCCCATGACACAAGGTCTTAGTGTCTTATATTCAAAATTTTATTAAACTACTTTTTGTTTATGTTATACCAATTAGAATAGCATAAAATCTTAGCTAATAATCCACATTTTAATAGTATACAAGTTTTAAGTTCTTAATTTTACAAGGGAATATTTTTAAAAACCCTGAATTTTCACTAGTGTGACCCATATGACACATTTTATCTTAGCCTGTCATCATCCCTATTTTATCCATCACCCCTCAAAAACGTATAAAATTAAATGTAAATTACTCTCTATAAAATTGTTATTGCTCAGAAAAACTATCATTTTCATAACCTTCAATTTTGTTTGGTTACAGAGCTATTGAATAGAAAATCAGACCCCTCCTGCCACACCCACCTGTCACATCCTCTTTTTCACGATTTGTTAATAGTTCTCTCCTACTTTTTTAAAATCATAATAAATAATTATAAACAACGTTTTATATTCACACAATAAAAAATTTATTGAAGCCATATGGCTTCCACTGTAAAATAGAAATATCACTCTATACATACGTGTTTCGACGTGATCTACGTCATCCTCAGAAGTAACTTACAAGACTATTTTATACTTTCCCCTTGTTGCATTACTTCATTGTTATTTGCATATTTCCTTAGTGTAATTGAAAAAAAATATATTATATCTCCCCGTATATCAGTGTATTGACTTGCTGGTCCTTCATCTCTATTTAATATTTGTTTTTGTTTTTATATTTCATTATTTCTAATGTTTCTCTAATATTTAATGATATAAAACTTTGAGGCTGAGCTAAAGCTAAAGTTTTTTCCCATAATACTGTATGTTGGGTAGTTTTTACATGTTCGACTATAACTGAAATTTCTATTTTATTATTTATGTAACTTTTGTGTTCCTGCAATCTATATTTTAAATTTCTTTTAGTTTGACCAATATAAACACTACCACATTCATATTCTATCTTGTATATACCTGTCTTATCTGTTAATTCTGTTTTGTCTTTAGCATTCCCTATCATATCTTTTATCTTATTTATTGGTTTGAAGATTGGGTAAAAATTCTGATACTTTTTAAATACTTTATATAATTGACTTGTCAAACCTGGAATGTAAGGTAAACTTAGTTTCTTTTTTGTTTTTTTCATAAACATATTTTAATGTAGAATTTTTAATTGAATTTTCATTTTTGTTAAACTTCTTAAGTGCTTTATCCACTATATTTTGTTCAAATCCTCTTTCAATAGCTAGATACTTAATTAATAACAATTCGTTATTTATATCTTCCTGTCTTGAACATATTTTTAAAGCTCTATAAACACATGTATAAAATGCTGATATTTTTTGGGTTTGTATATAATATGATTCTTTGTGTGGTGGCATAACAACAGCTAAAGGTTTTCTATAAACTGATGTTTCTAAGTTACCTTCTGCTTCTTTCCT
>NW_013665777.1:243639-247391 GCF_000517525.1 Limulus polyphemus | reverse complement strand
AGCTAGATACTTAATTAATAACAATTCGTTATTTATATCTTCCTGTCTTGAACATATTTTTAAAGCTCTATAAACACATGTATAAAATGCTGATATTTTTTGGGTTTGTATATAATATGATTCTTTGTGTGGTGGCATAACAACAGCTAAAGGTTTTCTATAAACTGATGTTTCTAAGTTACCTTCTGCTTCTTTCCTAACTAATACGTCTAAGAAATTAATGCTATTATTATCTTCAATTTCACACGTGAATTGAATTGCTGGTTCTTTACTATTTGAATAACTAAAAAATCCTTGTAGTTTGCTGTTGCCACACCACAAATGTGTCATCTACATATCTTATTCAAACTTCTGGCTTAAATTTAGCATTATTCAAAGCTTCATTTTCAAAAATATCCATATAAAGGTCACATAACAATGGTGACAAGGGGGATCCCATAGATAAACCCTCTTTCTGTTTATAATAATTTTGATTAACTTGAAAAAATGGATTATTTACTAGCTACACATACTTTTGTTAATTTCAATATATCTATAATTTCAACTGTTGGTACTCTGTTTCCTGTGAATTTATTCTCAAAACATCTAATAATGTCCTCTAATGGCATTTTAGTAAACAACAATATTACATCAAATGATACCAATAAGTCTTCCTTTTCTAATTTTATGTTTTTAATCTTCTCTACAAATTCTATTTTAAACTGGAAGCCGTAGGGCTTTAATAAATTTTTTATTGTGTAAATATAAAACGTTGTTTTTAATTATTTATTATAATTTAAAAAATTTTAAACACGAGTACCGGTAGTGCATATTTATAAATCTAACAACAGGATTTATGGCATAAATTTTAAGAAACTTACAAGAAAAAAGGTTAATTTAGGTTTACTTCTATTTTTTTATTTTTTTGGTGGTTACGAGGTCGGTAGAATTGACTGATCCCATTTTGAGGTAGGGTAGAAAAAATAACAGATAAACTATAAAGTTTTACTGAGAAAAACCGTTTGAAATGCATTTAGGAGTTTTTAGGGATTACACAAAGAAAATTTGAGGTTTTTGAGATGAGGAAAAGTATTTTTAATTTTAACATGAAATTACTTTGCACACAGTCTATTCAAAACAAATACTCAATATATTAATGGACGAATCTGTATTTTATTTTATTTAAAATCTTCATTATGAAAAAAGAGTTTTTGTATGTGAAAGACTTGTAATATTAACTGAAAGACTGCCAAATTATGTGAAAATATATCCACTATTTTTAGAGCTATAAATATTAAATGTATAAAGACTTTAAATGAGTACAAAAAGGTCATGTGGTCAGTCAAATTGACCGAGCCCACATTGAAAGTGTTAATGTAATCACGAAGTAAAGCATCTGGCTTTTAACAAAGAAAAACTTACTGCCATATTCTGAATCACTTTTCGTAAACTGAGGTTTGAATATCATTCACTCTGAGAAATTTCACGAAGGCTTATAACAGTGAAAGAATTGGCATTTTTTAGACCTTGTGTGCCATAATGTTTAGTAGTTTGTATTTTATTTCTGTTCAAAATAGGCCAATAAGCCTTTAAAAACCTATAAATATGAAGGTAAACCTCTAGTTTTAACCAGTCATGATACAAACGTAATTATCCAATATGCATCCAAGAAGATATAATAATTTTCAGGCAACTTAATTGGGAAATTACTCCATACTTTAGTATCAGAATATAAGTGTTAAAATCTCTATCATCACATACAGAGGAATAGATTTTTTCTGCAAATGTTGCAGATGGGTGTATAAATTTACATTTATTATAAGTCAAATATAGATTACTGTATAATTTTAGATGAATGAACCTTTATTTTTGCAGTGTGAAGCTTTTGTTTAGCTTTAGAGTATTTAGGCAGAACAAGTAGTAAGGTATTGGAAAGTTTGTAAATACATAATTTTGTCAAATAGGAGAGATTAGAAGTAATTACTTTTTCTGATTAACTTTTTCTCATGTAGACTCATTTAGAAGTTATCTTAAATTAGTAGCTTAAACTCCAATTAGTAAAAAGTTGTGTACGAAATGACAGATGCTTATTTTTAGTATCCACCAAAATATTTCCTGAAACAGAATTTACTAAGGTTTTTTTTCTTGTTTTTCAGTTCATTGGCAAGTACCTGACAGAATTATATACACTGGAACCGCAACTATCTGATACTCCAGCATTCGATATTTAATTTGTAAAGTTTTTTTAGCAATCTTTTCTGCATGCAAAGAATATGGTTTTAGTTGAAATGGCTAGTTTGTGAAACATTTCTTATTTATCACACATAAAATATGTTCTGCAATTAGAAAGTTTTCCTTCAAAATGTATTCATGTTTATCTTTTTACTGGTAGTTTCTTAATGCATTTTAACATATCCTTTTTCAAACCATGTTCTGTTAATTTGCTAGTTAAAAGGTTATTTATTTTTGCTTGAAATGTCATTTTGATTAAAATTTAACAAATGTAGAATAACATATCTGAAGGGGGGGGGGGTTGGCTTAATGAAACACTACTTGGCGATAGACTGCATCCAAATCAAGCAGGAAACACTCTTTGCCTAAGAGAAGTGGCAGAACAAAAGAAATTGTTGAAATAATCTTTTTACGTGGTGCTAAAGTGTTGCTAAGGTAGGTTACAGTGCACACAAGATAATATCTGTTCATCATGCAGAGAGGAGGCGACTATCTATCTAAAATACATTTTCAGGTAAGAAAAACCTTAACTTTAAATTGTTGATTAATTGTGAGGTGATTAAGAAGGCTCAGATTAAGTGGGAAGGATTAGTTACTTACAAATTAGGGTTAGTGATATAAAATTTTTGTATGTTACTTTTTGTCCAGTATGTTTTCGATAATTGTAAATGTATTTACCTATTTCACTTAAACCTTAAAGTATAAAAAAAATTATGTTTAGAATGAAATGCAAAGGCACCGATGTTTCTGATAAAGAAAATTGTGTACACTGTGTCGTGTTTGTTTGCCTTTCATTGTTAGATTTGGAAAGTTTTTATGATCATTATCTTGTAAAAAATATGCTTTCATGAACTTTAAAACTGATTAATCAGTTTCTTTTATAAAGTAATTTTTACATTGTGATTGTTATTTTAGTACAATTTTACATTATTGTTTTCAGGAAAACAGACCATGTAGTTTAGTTATTTTGAGCATCTTGTAAGGTGGTGAATTTTTTTTTTTTTTGTCATATGTAAAATGAAAACCAAGTAGGTTAATAATTAGAAAATCATTGTTAGCAAATGTTGATAAACAATCCCAGTAATTAATTTTTTGGGGGTTAAAATACATCAAAAATAACTCACTCATTAAATGGATGTTTGTTTCACTAAATTACACATTAACATATTTTTATTAATTTGCTTTGTTTTTAATTTACTTCAAATTAACTCTGTAAGATTTATGTAGAACAGGAATATTTGTAGCACACTCATTTGCTAATATGTATATAGAACAGCTGTATATGTAGCACTTGTTTACTATGCAGCACTTGTTCACTGGGATCTATGTACAATAACTGCCTATGTAGCACTTGTTTACTGGGATCTATGTAGAATGACTGCCTATGCAGCACTTGTTCAGTGGGATGTATGTAGAATAACTGCCTATGCAGCACTTGTTCACTGGGATGTATGTAGTACAACTGCCTATGCAGCACTTGTTCATTAGAATGTAGAACACCTGTTACACAGCACTAGTTCATTAGAATGTAGAACAACTAT
>NW_013665777.1:235029-243012 GCF_000517525.1 Limulus polyphemus | reverse complement strand
TACATAGAACAACTGCCTATGCAGCACTTGTTCACTGGGATATACATAGAACAACTGCCTATGCAGCACTTGTTCACTGGGATGTATGTAGAATAACTGCCTATGCAGCACTTGTTCACTGGGATGTATGTAGTACAACTGCCTATGCAGCACTTGTTCATTAGAATGTAGAACAACTGCCTATGCTACGCTTGTTCATTAGAATGTAGAATGACTGCCTATGCTACACTTGTTCAGTGGGATGTATGTAGAACAACTGCCTATGCAGCATTTGTTCACTGGGATCTGTGTAGAATGACTGCCTATGCTGCACTTTTTCAGTGAGATGTGTGTAGAACAACTGCCTATGCAGCACTTGTTCAGTGGGATGTGTGTAGAACAACTGCCTATGCAGCACTTATTAAATAGGATGTATGTAGAACTTGTTCACTGGGATATATGTAGAACAACTGCCTATGCAGCACTTGTTAAATAGGATGTATGTAGAACAAATGTTTTTGTAACACTTATTAATTGGGATGTATGTATAAAAACTGCCTATGTAATTCTTATTCACTAGGATCTATGCAGAACAAGTGCTTTTCTAACACTTATTAATGAGGATGTATCTAGAACAAGTGTCTGTATTATACTTTTTTGCTAGGATGTATATAGAACAACTGCCTGTGTAATACTTGTTAACTAGAATATATGTGGAACAAGTGTGTTAGTAACACTTGTTAGGTGTGTAGAACAAGTGTCTTTGTAACATATTTGCTGTGTAGGCTAGTTATTAAAATAGGACATAAGGGCACAAACATATCCATAATATACTTGTCAACCAAGATCTGTATATTGAATCTATGCTCTATTACTTTATTTTATATATATATATATATATATATATTTGAAAAATAAAGAAGCTCTCTTAAAATCTACTCTCAAGTTCTCTAGAAATAATTTGGGTATATTTAACTTTTTTGTGCAGATAAATGTTGTAGTAATTTTGAAAACTTTTTGTATAGTACAAAGTTTTATTATTCTAAATGGTATGTCTGCGGACTTACAACGCTAGAAACCGATACCTGTGGTGGGTAGAGCACAGATAGCCCTTTATGTAGCTTTGTGCTTAACTATAAAACAAATTATTCTAAAAGTTCTCATATTGTGTACTTAAAGAACTCATTGAGATCAGTAAGTTCTCAAAGTTAAAAATACTTTTCAAGATTTTTTTTAATAAATAAATATATTTTAGGGTTTTAATTCATATATTATTATTGTGGAGAGGTTGTCTTTTGTTTGTTGATAAACTTAAATTCGTTACCAGTTTCTCTTCAAATCCATTACTTAAATTAGAAATAATGTCAGCTCACATCAGACAAGAATGAAAGCCAATACTGATTAAAATTATTTATCAGCTGGTTTTTAATTATTTTTGTATCTGATGAGAGTTGAAATGTTTTTATTTTGATATAAGAAGCTAACATTTGTAGTAAGATAATATTTATCTTATTATAAAACTTGTATTTTTCATGTCTAACTTTATCAAGATGTGCATAATGAAGAAGAGAGTGTGCACTCTCTTTTTGAATGGCCATGTAGTTAGCATGTCAGACTGTGGATCTGAGGTTCATGATCTGTTATTACCAAAATATACCCTACTCCACACACTGCATTATAAGAGTGACAGTCAAATCCCATTATTTGATTAGAATAGTCCACAAATTGCCAATGGTTGGTATTGACGAGCTGCCTTCCCTTTGGTCTGCCCATTCAAAATTAGGGACAACTAGCACAGATAACCTTTGAGTAGCTCTGCATGTAAATCATCAAACAAACAGCCTCTTCCTGACCTTATAGGTTATTTCATGTGAGATTGTTGTCAAAACTCTTTCATGGTTTATTGTGCTCTCTTATTTCAAAGTAAAAGGATAAATGCATGCTACATATATCTTATTTACTAGTTCAAACTGGATTATAAATAGTTGTGCAAGAATTTGTGATTTCTTTATCAATACAAATATTATTTGGACTCTGAACAAAACATGTTGTTGTATGTCTGTGCTATTTCATAATTAGAGAACATCAAGATACTTAGACTTCAACATTAAACAATTTTTGGAATACTGAGTTTATCTATTATATCTGCTAATGTGCAGCAATATAATGTGAAGAACTGAATAGTGGCCAATGACACTTTTTCTTCAGTGTATAGATTTTTTTTTTTTCTCATAGTGTCTATAAAGCACATTCACACCAACAATATGTTTCATATAGGAGGTCTCTGAATCTGTTCTTAATGTGTATTAATTACCTGATGTAATACAGATGATTCAGATAATTTTCCAAATGCAGAAATAGAAAACTTGAATATGATGTTAGTCCTTTTGGTACTTTGGGAGTTTTGATTTCTTGAAAACCATTATGCTTATAGTGTATGGAATGTACTTGCTGAAAAACATCTATTTACATTATCAAAAATATTTTAAATAGTACTTAAGTGACAAAATATTTGCAATGGCCTTGAGTCTGGGTCATGTTTTCCCAATATTAATTTACTTGAACTCATCCAAAAGTATATTAAAGATTATGTCAAATAATTATTAGCCTACAACAGATCCACAGTGATATGAAAATGGATCGAGCTCAACCATACAAACATGCTTGGGTGTTTCAGTACAGATTAAATAGTACATAAGCTATGTCAATATATAGTTCCACAGATTCATTAAGTAAAAAAAGTTTCACTTGCTAATTTTTAATTTAAAAATGTGTGAACTTTGCAGTAAGTTAAAGTTAATTAAAATTCTTATATATCAAGAACTTGTAGCTGATTGTTATAATATTAACTAAGAACAAGGAAATACAATACTTCAGTTAGAATTGACACAAAGAATACAGATAGACAAATGGCAGTAAAGTAGGCTTGAGAACTTGATTGGACTGCAACTGCCTGTTGAAAGAAATGCAGTGAATGCATGATTTCAAAGCCATATATAAATCTGTGATAAAGGTTTATTTCACAATTTTTGTCCTAGTATTGTATTGGAAGAAGTGATTTGACTGTATACTTTATATTTATGTATGAAAAAACCTTTGTTGTAACAATAATTAGGTATGAAATATTGGATGAAATAAAGATATATTTGATTTCATAAACCCTCAAGCTCACTGTCAGAATCAATGACATCAATAACCAAATAAATTAAAGAGAGAAGTAGTTATTTGAAAAAATCTTAACATTAACCTGTATAATTTCTTTTTCAACTTATTTTAAAGAGATAAGCTCTCTCTAATAGGTTTCTGAAGTATACTTCTACTATTAAAGCATATGTACCTAGTTTGATGTTTATGTAAATTCTGAAGATTTTAGAACAAAAATAATTCACTGTTTTTATGAAGTTGATATATTTTAGTACAGGTTTTTCTGAGAAACGTGATTTAACTCTTGTTGAATGCATCTGCCAACTCCAATTGCATGTTTTAAGTGTGGATTCTGTTCAAATGTATTTCAAATTGGTCAAGAAAAGATGAAACGTATACAAGTCTACAGGGATGCCAATTGAAAAAAATAAGAACATAACATCAAAGTACTAGTTTTATAGTTTTGCACGTTTCCTGTAAACCACAGTATGATCCAAGGCCATCATATTATTGTATTTTCACTTTATAAAAATCTAAGACATCCATAAGAACTTGCCTCCAACCCTCAAATTAAATCTTAAGTACTGTTATAATGTTGGTGCAAGTCTAATAACTATTTGTGATAGCCCAAGGATAAACCTATCACACCTGTTTTAATTGCTTTTGTATTTCCTTTTTTTTTCATTTATACAGAGTCTTTTCTTTACGTTTATAATATAAAAATTTGCCCTTTACAATACCTACTACAGTATTTAGTCCATACTTGTATGGTTTATGAAATCTGGGATGGTTGTATTCCAGCTTGTATCAGTTCAAGTAAACACATTCTAATATAGAGGCAAGTGACTGTTTGGTTGCTCTATACAGCCCTTGCACATCCATCATGGAGTAAAAGTGTAAATGTATGAAAAATTAAGTTACCCTTAATTTTTTAAGAATTCATTAATTTCCCCCTCATAAACTCCCATAATATGCCAGTCTCTGCTACTGCCGAAGCAAGTAGAGGTTAGGTACACAGTGAATAGAACTTTGGTTACTATGATGGAGAACTAGTTTGAAACAGATTAAGTTAATAATGTATTAAGAAATAGTTAACATAATCAGTTTAGTATCTTCATCCATGGGCTCTACTGGGTTATAAGTCAGGCCAGTTCTAAACTTTCTTGAGTTAGTGGAGAAGTTCACCTCCTCTGAACTTTTTGATCCCCAAGTTTCATTGAGTCTTTGCTTGACCAATACCTGTAGCTGGGCTGCCACTATTTCCATTCTGTTGAAAATGGTCAATGCAGCTTACCCTGCAATCCAGAACTATTCCCTTCATTACTATATGGTTTTTAGGTAAACTACATGCAGTTCCTGTAGAAAAGGAATGGAATCAGAATGTAAAACAGGTTCCTACACACACGAGCTGACTGGTTAGCAGATGTTAACCTATACTTTTAATGGTCAACATGAGCTCATTAATTAGCAGATGTTAACCTATGCTTTTGATAGTCAACATGAGCTGAGTAGTTAGCAGATGTTAACCTATACTTTTGATAGTCAACATGAGCTCACTAGTTAGCAGATGTTAACCTATAATTTTGATAGTCAACATGGGCTGACTAGTTAGCAGATGTTAACCTATAATGTTGATAGTCAACATGGGCTGACTAGTTAGCAGATGTTAACCTCTACTTTTCATAGTCAACATGAGCTGACTAGTTAGCAGATGTTAACCTCTACTTTTGATAGTCAACATGAGCTGACTAGTTAGCAGATGTTAACCTATACTTTTGATAGAACCCATTATTGCTTTCATTGTCTCTCTCTCTCTTGTAACTTTTTTTCCAGTTACAAGATACAGTTTTCAAAGTTTCACCAGTTGGGGGGTTAATTTATGCTTCCTCCCTCTCTAGTACACTTACAGACTGTATTTTCATGTGTATTTAACTGCATCTTAAAAATGTTCAGAAAAACCATTTACCTAAAAAACTTCAATCTCTTGATTGTCAGTATTCTGTCATACCCAAAATAGAACACTGGATGCATTGTGTTTATATTTGTTATGGTATCTAAGCTACTGTCTGTGAATTTTGTTTATTACTGATAATTTCACCTATTAAATTCGATCCAGTAGAAATACCTTGCACTGTTTTTACTAAAAAACAACACATAGAAGTATGTTTTCTCTTAAATGAAGTGTGAGTTTCTCTAGTATTAATGAAAATAACAAGTGCACCATATTTCCAAGTAAAACCTTACAGTTCACTCCTCACAATAACCTTGTATCATGAGGTCTTAACATCCAAGTCAAGTCTTTCATTCATATGTCACTTAACAGTTGTGTTTTCTGTTTACTTATCCATTCATATTATGTAGCTCATGAATTACTTCATATAATGTCCATGTATGCATGTAACATCACAGATATTTATTTATACATGTATACTGCCATATACATATATCTTCATTACATATTGTCACATACAATAATATGTTGAAAAAGACTGCCTCTGGCTTTAGTATAAATGAACTTGGTAACTTTTTTGGATATATCAAGCACGCTGTCTTGATACTTGCAATACCATAATGTGCTGTCATCTATATCAGCCATCAAGCTCAACGTTTTTCTTTTACGGCATCATGAAATAAACTCTGACACAATTTACCTAATCTGAGTCCAGCTAAAATTAGCATAAGCCAAGATTATTATTTGTGTTGTTACTACAGTATATAAAATACACTTCGTTCAAACTTCCCTCTCATTGCACATGAGGATGTCCTAAGCTGTCATGTGTATGGGGGAAAACTATAGCAAGGCTCATGAACTATTCTCTGTGGAACTTTCATTATTCAGCAAGTTGTGAGAGAATCTCGTGAAACATCAGGCAACATTATATCACAGAAAATTGCTTGATAGCTCAGAAAGCGAGTATGAGAATGCCATTTCAATGACACCAGCTGCCATAAACTGTGTTAATCAGACAGTTATTGTAAGACATTTATTATAGTGAAACTCTTAATGGCTGGAGACGGCTTGAATGGGTAATGAAGCAAAACTTTAATATAAGTTTAACATAACAGCAAGGTTGTCGAAATGTTGTACACTTGATGTTATGTTAAACTTATATTAAAGTTTTGCTTTATTACCCATTCAAGCCGTCTCCAGCCATTATTAGTCTCAAAGTGGGATCCTCATCATTGAATAGTGAAACTATGTTCTACAGATAGGAAATTAAGTGTCATGAAGTCCTTTTGGTATAGCTAATCTTATGATCAGCAAACCATCCTAACTGTGTAATTCAGTGGTAGTCATACAATGTAGTACATACATTTCTTCCTTACAATACTGGCTAAAATACAACTTTTCAGCTGAAATTATCATAATTCTGGAGTAATATTTGTACTGCTATTACATATTTCTCAATATATGTTCCAAGGAAACACGACTCCCTCACTGCATGTGAAGGGGTCATATGCTCTTCACTTGTATGGGGAAATATCTAGCAAGATATGTCATTTTCTGTTGAGCTCTCTCTATTCATCTAGTTCAGGTGAGTAATTCTGTTGAAATTACGTTTTACCACAGGAATTTGCTTAAGAGCTCTTAAAGAAAGGGTTGCAGTACCCTTTAAATTAATTTTTCAAAGTCCTAGTTATTATTCTAAATTGAGTTAATTGATCATCTATCATCCAATACCCTATGGATGTCTCTTACAGTGAAACTCTGCTTGATTGATTGGAAATTAAGGATTGCAAAGCTCTTTTGTTCCACCTGATCTTACAATCAATAAGCTGCTTAACTCAATAATTGAGTGGTAATCATACTATGTAATGCACATATTGTACTTTGAGGCTTGCCCCTTATTTTCTGGCTCCTGTTCTCTGACTATTTAATCTCCTCTGATTCTTGGTCACTACTTGCTATGAACTGAACTATCCACCAATGCATCAGCCACCTATACAAATGCTTCGACTAATGGACAAGTTTCATTCCGCTTTGTGAAGTAGTCGATGGCCACAAGTACATACAGAAAACCTTGTTCCAATGCTGGACATGGATCAGTGATATCCAGGGCTATTATTTCTAGGATAGAACCAATACTTCTCTACTGGAGTTTATTCTATTTAGAATAGCTTTTTCTATAGGTGATACACACATTTTACAATGTCAACATCACTGAACATCTGGACTCAAATACTTTCAAAATAACGCCCGAATATTAACACAAGTGTAGTTTAATACTTTGGTGTCATCCAGTCTTTGTGTTATGCAAAGTTTGGAGAATCTCGTGCCTTAAAATAATGGGGACCACTAGCTGTAAGTTAGGCAAAGAACGATTACTTGTCAGTTGATAATTATGATATAGCATGTATTCCTTCACTCGTAACTGCTTATGCAAGTGCCATAGGTTACATGTATCTATGACAGGATCCTTAATCTGAGCTCGTCATGAAGTACCTTGCTGAGTGGCAAGGAGTACCATTGCTAGATCTAGATCCTTCAGTTGATCTTTTCAGAGCTTTCAAGGTGTTAATCATAGCATTCATCCACTAATGAAATCTCTTATTGTATGACATGTTGTCATTAGGGCGGAAATTGGTTCAACTCCAACATATTTAAGGTCTGGATATTCAATGAACAGACAAGGTCTCCTCGTACAATTGACAAACCATCACTTCTTTATTGAGAGCTCAGATCATACTGTATGACTAAATCATGCACCTGCATTGTTGTTATCCAGCATACTATAATCCCATCAGTATTTTTAAAGTTCATCAACCATTTGAGTGATACAAGATACACTTAAATAGTGAGCTTCATACTATACATCTGGAAAAAAGTTAAGCACCCCCAAATATTTTTCAGGATTGCTT
>NW_013665777.1:224286-234100 GCF_000517525.1 Limulus polyphemus | reverse complement strand
AAGCAATCCTGAAAAATATTTGGGGGTGCTTAACTTTTTTCCAGGTGTATATTTATCTGCAAGTTACCCGTAAGTACATACACCATCAGCTTATGGTGAACAATAAATATTCAACTTTCTAAATTAAAGAAGAAAAAAACACCTACTACGTTTCACATATCACGTTTTTACTTTCCTTTAGATTCAAGTCATCCCAGCTGTTTCTAATCTTAAATTGTAAATGTAATGAAATAAGAAACAAAAACATAACTAGGTGTATGTAAATCCATGGTATTCTTGTGCTTGAAAAATGTGATTTATGGTAAATTATATCAACAAAAGAAACCCAAATTTTCAGTTAAGGGAGGTGATTGAAATCCCATAACCTCCGTAGCACTTTTTAATGCTGGTAAGTTCTCTCTTAATTATAAGAAAAACATTGTTTGGCGAAAAATAGGGAGCCCAGGTAGGGTGGGCACCCTTGAGTCTGCCATTGGGTCCCTTTAATGTCGAGTTACAAAATGTAAATGTAATAATGGAATACGATCTTAAACAAAATTAAAATCAAAATACAATAAATAAGCCTTTTAACATTGATGAATAGATAAGTGATGGTATTCATCCAGTACTTTTGCATCATTTTTGTTTGGTTGAGAATTTACTGTAAGAGTAGATCATGCATAATTTAGGTGTATAATGAACTTTAAGGAACTGGGATATGAGTACACCAACTAGGCTATAAGAATAGAAATGAAGAGCAGACAGGCTTATTTTTTCATGGTAGACCAGAGTGTCTATTTGTAATGTTTGAATCATGGAGATAATGCTGCTGGGAAATCTTACGTCTCAGACATGATGATAATGCAAATGAAGAAGATTTCTCTGATGAGTGGCAATGAATATGAAAAAAAAATAAGGTGTGAGAAGAACAGTTAAAGGACCCAGATCCAGCTCACACACTACTTGCTGTGCAACAAGGTGAAGAATGGTCATCACAAATCAACAAATATATTATGAAAACCTGTAACTTCTGGAAATTAGTTGATCAGTTTGAGGTACAGGAGGGAGTGTGGTTCTCGACCTGGGGTCATGCAAAGCCAATGGCAATTTCTTGGTCAAAAGGTTACGAGGGAACGATTCTGGCCACAACCATGAATAACTGTAAGAGAGAAAAATTCAGGGCTACATAAAAGGAATATTTGAACGATTTCCTGAAATGTTTTATGCATGTAAATGGTGGAAATTTAGTAATCCATGGACTAAGTTAAAAGCTCAGAAGAGGGATACCACAAAGAACTTCGCCACCCACATGGCTGATCTGTGCTATTTACCTGGTAAGGATTACCCTCCAATGCCTTTAATAGATCATGAGGATAGATCCATTGATAAGTTTGTCGAAGGGCCACCTGTTCAAGTGGAGGCATCACCTAGGGGTAAAAGATTCCCTCGCCATTAGTGAGGAAGGATTTGTATTGATGCAGTAAGAAGTGGTAACTCTGAACTGATCTTGCAGTAGCTATATGTAAGACTGTCTTATGCAACAACCCACATATAGTGGTACTACAATTCAATCACCCTATTATCCAGTGAATGGACAGCACTATCCAGGCCCTCCCATGGTTTAAATGCTAGAGCCTCTGTCACTAATGCCTCTACCAAGATGTCACACTGAAATGGAAGAGCAAAGCATTTGCTTTACCTATGGAGCCTTTGGTTATTATTAAATGAATGGCCTGTACCTTGCCAAGCAGCAAGGTAGATAATGCTATCAATTTCAATTGCTGGCTGAGTAGGTACAGGAAAGCCACTGGCAAATGATGAACACTGCCACTATAGTTTCAAGAAAGTAGGGAAACTAATAGAGACCAAATCATTTTTCCCCACTGACTTTGGAGAATGCAACGGAGAGCTTGCACTAAAAGGTTTGTTGTTCAGCCCAGCTCTTTCAGGGATGGTTGATCCTTGATATGCCTGTCAGAGTAAAAGGGTGAGAGATAGAGTTCCTGGTTGATACAGGAGGAAACAGAACACCTGTAGATTTTGTGGTATATCGGGCCCTTCGAGCAAAACTACCACTTGGGTCAGTTGACAACTTCTTTCTGGTAAATGGAAATAGATGCCATGAATGGTGAGGTTCTTGAACTGGTATCCTTGGGATGGGTGTACTTTCCCATTGGAAAGTTATCTGATCCGATATCAGCCAGAAAGGACCCAAAGAACATTGGACTGTACCAGTGTATGTGAGAGAGGAAGTTATAGTACCTTCATGTACAAAAATAGTTTCCTATGGTTTAATAAAGGTGAAGTCTAGTGCACTGGTGTCTTGTAATGAAGTTATAAAGCCATTACATGAAACAAGCTATTCTCTGCTTAAAAAGCAAGTTGCTTTAGCCCAAACAGATATCTATCAAAAAAGGGTGATGTCCTGTTCTGAAATTATGGGAAATCAGTTATTCAGCTTCATGCTGAAGTAGTGACATGGTGAGCAAAGTGGAAGTAACTGAAACAAGCAATAATGCTAGAGTTACATCCATCATTTCCAAAGGTGAGCACATGGTTATCAACACATCTGATATCACTAACTGAAGATTGTGCAGAGGATCTAGACTCAATGCTCTGGCAGCAACTCAGAGACTTGTTGGACGAATATTCCGATGTATTTGTGGGACCAGGTGGATGACTGGGTCAAATAACTGTCACAAAGATAAAGATGATGCAGATAAAACAAAATAACCACCATGCAAGGCTACCCTGGAGCACTAGGGATGTAGCCAGCACTGAAATACAGTAGATGTAAAAGGATAATATCATAGTCTTCAAAGTGTTTGCCATTTCCACTAATGATTCTTGGGAAAAGGAAGGTATACCCGGTTCTACATTGGTTTTAGAAAATGAGTATAGTAATTCACGTTGACGTCTTTCCACTACTATGAACAGATAAAAGTCTGGACAAATCGGAAAGAGCCCATTGGTTTAATGTACATTAGACCTAGTATTTACATGTGCCAAACAGATCTAGGTAATGAGAATAGACATAAAACTGCTTTAGACACGAGAGACGACTTTTAAGAATTTTGCGTTATGCTAATTACCCACCACTTTTAAGAGGATTATGGAACTTTACTGATGGAGTTACAATGAAAGAAATGCCTTGATATTTGGTCATGCATTTATGTCTGCATCTGAGAACCTGAAAATGATATTTCAGTGGCTAAAACAGGCAGGCTTGAAACTAAAACCAGGAAAATGTGCATTCATGTGTACAGAAGGGGAATTTTTTGTTCATATTATGCGTAGAGATGGAATCTCCATGGATCCTGCTCTGATAGCATTAGTGAGAGACTGGCCTTAACCTGTGACCAAAGAAGAAGTCTACTGTGTCCAAGATTTTGCATTGTATTATTGATGATTTATAGCCATCTTCTCCAAGATCACCACACTATTATTGGCTCTCACTAAATTCGTGACGCATTTCTAAAGCAAGATTTAGTAGAAGCCCCAGTGTTGGCATATCTATGAAGGCTACGAGCTCATGTTGGATACTAGGGTCACTTATAATGGAATTAAAGCAGTTTATTGTAGTTCCAGGGAGGAGTAAAATGCTGTAAAATCATCGTATTCTCTTATCTCCTGAATGTAGATACTATATAACAACGAATGAACTGCTTACAGTTGCAGACTTCATGGAACACTATCGACATTACTTATATATACACCTGGAAAAAAGTTAAGCACCCCCAAATATTTTTCAGGATTTTTTTTTCAAAGAAGTTTTGACAGGTTTGTGGCTTGTATTTTCATTTCTATGTATGGAAGTTCTGTTAATCATTTACTGTATATGATGTTTTACACTTATCTAATTCTGTTTATAAGAGCCTGGGAAGTAAAGGTTTACTTGAATGTGAATAAGATTTAAATGTTTTTTTTTCGTTGGCTTTTCATTCGGATACCTGGGAACAATTATTATCTGTACCTCATAAAGTCGAAAAAAATCAGAAAGACAGAAAATCAAAATTACTTCTATGATGTGAATGACACGGTATTAAATTTAATTAAATATTAAATTATATATAGCCTAATTATTCTATACAATCTGACATAACCAATCACAATTTAATTCAGATGGTGCGGGACAAAACAAAGAATTACACCATACTATAAATCAGCTACAAAGAATATAAATTCGAAGAAAAATAAATGAGGAACCAGCTGTAAAAAATATTAGAGATTTCTCATTTCTTCAATTAACTTCCACATCATAAGTGGAAACACTATGGAAGCAACTGAAGAAAAATAATAAAAATATATTTTATTCACTAATGCTCATTTCATCCCCTTCCATCAATAGCTCAGTAGTAAATCTGAAGGCATATAACTCTAAAAACTGGGCACAGTATAGATAGTTCATTGTCTAACTTTGTGCTTAATTACAAAAGTAAAATCATTTCATAATAAATTTTAAGATGGACCCTCATTGCGAAATATAAATTCGGTGTCCCAACCCATTAGTTCGCTTAGTTACTCAATCCATCAATCGGCGTCCCCCTTTGAGGTGGCTCCTTGTGTGAAGCCGCCGC
This sequence comes from Limulus polyphemus, assembly GCF_000517525.1. NCBI lineage: Eukaryota > Metazoa > Arthropoda > Merostomata > Xiphosura > Limulidae > Limulus > Limulus polyphemus. Next base: position 229,544 of record NW_013665777.1, on the reverse strand, counting down.
TCACATTACCCACGATATGGCCCTGGGAAAGAGGTCGAAAGTGTTCTCTCCATGCTTGTAACTGTGCAACCTGTATAGTTCCTATGGGGTGATATATATGTTACATACGAAAAGAGGTCTACTCAGAGTTGAGGATTTATTACAGGGGCAATCAAGTAAAGTTGTAACTTAAAGGTCACTTGGCAGCTCATTTGGATGGTGATCGTATTTAATATTCACTTTTGTAGGGTTGCCACAAGATAGACATTAGTTAGTATAATGAAGCATTGCTCTTTTAGTGGGATTGATCTTGGAATAGGCCTGCCGTTTTACTGGTATTTTCTTGAGAGCGTTTCGTTTCAACAGCCAACAAGTGAAGTTATCTAAAAAAAGTTTTATTCCAACTTGACATATACACGCACACACATACATGCATTCATTTGACAGTTACAGGCTGGTTATGTAAAAGGTTCTATGGAAGTCTTGGAGAGAGAGAGAAAGAATGAAATTGCGCTTAGTGTGTTCTCCAGCCCTGTTAGGTATGACAACCCGGTTATCTTCTGAAATTCTGAAATACATCCACATATTATTTTCCAGTGGCTGTTATTTTCAACAATTCCTGTACTGGTTATGCAATCTGGACACTTCCGGCGGAGCTGAAAGAAAAGATGGATGGCAAGGGAAGGGGGTTTATACGTTGAACCTCACCATGACATGATGAAGAGTTAGCCAACGCATGTACATGCAAAATGCACAGCAAGTGCCTTTGTTAAATGATCCAAGATTTGAAGCTTGAGTGGCTGTGACTAAGTAATATCGCAGATCAGAGGCTCTTAGATATGTGGGGCCTCTATTCTTGCTAGCATGGGCTTGGTGTAGCACGGAGAAAACTGGAAACTACTCGTTATGGGCTTGGTGTAGCACGGAGAGGAGGAGAAAACTGAAAACTACTCGTGAAGTACTAAGAAGACCCTGGACCACTCTACCAAATATGTCAATTTCTACCAGAGCCAGGCTAAGACTCGTACTGTCCATCGAATTTTAATTCTAGTTGTGTATAAAATTCATTAGACAGCTGTTAATCTATTCTGACTGGGACTGACTCAACAACGCCTAGAACAATTGTGTGACTGCAGATTTCACGAAAACATCAACTCCAGGGGTTTTACTACTCTAGTCCTGAGTATTCAGATGGAATCCATTGTGAAAATCTAGCAAGTCACAAGAGATCAAGCTGTGATTGTTTGTAGCCATGTGATGGCAACTAAAAATCCATAGGAGAGATATGAATATGTTTTGTTATGAGGTAGTATAGTAACATTCGCCATTTATGAGGTGTAGAGAGTATCTGTGATGATGAGAAAGACTCGTAAATGCTCACGGTGGCGACGTAGAATTTGATGATTTTTCCAAATTATAGTATTTGCTATAATAATGAAAGTATTGGGTTTTCTAACCCTAAATAGCGGTACTGTAGCAACCCCGCTTCGGCTACAGTATGTAGTTGGCTGTGACAGTAAGTCATCAACAATGTAAATACGTAAGAAGATTGCTAAGATTCAAATGATTTACTGTATCAAAATGAAGAAAACAAATATTCTGATGAAAGTAGGAAGGATTTGAGGTCATGATAAATTTAATCTTTATATTCACACAGTGGTATGTACACACTTGTATTTCGAATTACTGTTCATATAGTGAAAGTGAACAGTACTGCACTAACAACACTAGCTGTTATGTTTTCTTTTTTCACATCTGAAAGATATGGGTAAATGTAAAATGTTATGCGGTATTACTAGCATTCTTGAGAACGACATAGAATGGTAGAGTGAGTTGTTACTTCAGTTCTTTATGCCATGATAATAATACATACTTTGATGCAGCAAATAGAGCTAGAGATAACTTTGGTCTCTGTGCCTTTGCTAAGGCTAGGAGAGAATAGTCGACAACTTGTGACGTCGTCACCCAATCATGACCCTCAGCACGAATGATTCAATATGGAATCTTTGCTTTTGATTATGGTTCACACTGGATGTGAATTGAGTATGTGCTGCCTTGCACGGAAAGAATGTCATGACAAATGTCCGATAAAGAGCTAAAAGTGAATTGATCTAAAAGAAACTTGGACATAGTAGTTTCTTTTGAAGGTAAAGATGGTTCCCTTACTCTAAAACTTTTCATTATTATTTGACGAGGGAACTCTGTCAGTTATCCATGTGTTTTTAGTATTATATTTTATGTATTAGAAGTTTCTCAAGCTCTCAGAAACTTCTTGTACTACATGTACTGTTGTACCTAAAGTATACCCTGTGCTGAAGCCGGGAACCTTACTTGTTACAAGCCCAAGTGACCAGTGCTGTCTCTCCTCTATTTCAGTTGGGACAGTCAGTACAGTCTATCACTAACTATCTTACTATTATAATTGTGTTCTTGCTGGATACAAGTGTGCCACAGAGTTTGAGGGAAACATATCTTTGCCAGTGCCTGTATATAGAAAGATTACGACTCCGAATGCTTATTTAAAGGATGGGAATGAATTTTACCAGCTTCTACGTCAACTATTATCGCCAAGATGACCCCTACAATAAAGAGATGGCATAGATTATCTACAACTCAACTTTTTCAGAAAAGTCGCTTGATAAACCGATGTCGCCATCACCACATGGGAAGGCTTCTCATTTGCAACTTGTAGACATCGGCAAAGATTAACTGTTTGATGTAACTATTTCATTTTGTATACCGTATTTTCCTCTAAATGTGTAAATAGTTAACAGAAACTGGGTTTTATTTTAATAATATATGAGTAGCATAATTTAAATTTTTAAATCTTTTACTGAAAAGACCCTGTTTTGTGTTTGTTAAGTTATTATCATGAGTTGTATTCTGATACTGTATAATTTCATATTAAGATGATTGTATTTTCCTATCGTTTATGTGTTGTGTACTTCAAGTTTGGTGTTATATTTTATATTCGTTTATTGTTATGTTAAAATTTCTGTGTTAGTTTTTGTACAATACGTTGTTGATAATAAAAAACTGCTTAAGTATGTTTGACATTGTTTTAGGGTTAGGACTGTTTATGTGTACTAACGGTCCAGTTTTATGAATAGATTACTGTTACTGAGGAATTTTCAGTATGTTAAATTATATGGTTATCTCGTGTGTGATTAATAGTCATTTCTAAACTTGTATATTTTTTGCTTTGGTATGTATTATACTCCGCCATTGAATATCGTGTATCATTGACTATTGTTTGACGTATCAGAATTTGATAGTTTGTTCCCATGTATTGGAGTAGGCTGTGTAGTATATTATTCATGTAATGTCGCTTTAAGTTGCTTTTTATTTTGACATTCATTTGAATTACTAGAACTTTTGTATTATATTCTTGTATTGAGCTTTTCTTCTGGTTTCCATTGTATTGTCACAAGATATGGTTTATGAGTACGTTTTATTGTATTCCAGATTTTAACCCTGTATTCTAAATGTATAATGATATTTATTGTCTTCAGGTGGTATGTAAGCAGTAATTTTAACTTGTCACAATTTCATTGTGGATTGTATTTCTGAATTTTTACTTATCCGATGCGTTGTTCATCAGATTTAGTTTGGTTACTTGTTTATTTTTACTGTATATTTGTTATGTTCTAATTGTTTGAACTGTGCTTCCTTGAATTACGGAATGGGTGTGGTCTAGTTGCATAGAGTACCGAGCTATGAATCGTAATGTCCAAGCTGCCAGATTATAGACTGTAGATTTGAAGGGGTAGTCATCCATAGTTTCGAACTGTTATTCTAACCGAATAGCAGAATTAACTACCACAGTTATCCTGCCTCCACAGCTAAAGTTACACATCGCAGCTCGGAACTTGGACATTACGATTCATAGCTCGGTACTTTATGCAACGTATGGGCTGCCAGATTATAGACTGTAGATTTTAAGGGGTAGTCATCCATAGTTTCGAACTGTTATTCTAACCGAATAGCAGAATTAACTACCACAGTTATCCTGCCTCCACAGCTAAAGTTACACATCGCAGCTCGGAGCCCATACGTTGCATAAAGTACCATTCAACACCAAATACCTCTAACTTAACATGTGACTGTTCTGTATGTATAGTGTCAGTGTTCACCTATTTTATGCACATTTGATATTGATTAGCTATAACTTGCTGATCATCTTAGTTCTCAAATCATGGCAGTAATTTAGGTTTAAGATCTTTCAAGCCGCAAAGAAAATTAGGGTCCTGAAAGACAACCCGGGGTGGTAAGAAACTTATTATTATAGTTGTAGCATGTGTCATTCTTGAATTTTAGTTCCAATTACATCTGATTTACCTCTGTTTCACCGCTACCATTTATTTCGAGTTTCTTTAAAATTCATTTTCCTGTAACCCTATCTTGAGTTCACTTTAGTACTAGTGTCTTTACTTCATTATATATCATTTGCGATGGTCAGTTGGAATGTGTTAGGTTAGTATTATTAGATTGCTATTATTATTTGATTTTTACCATTTTCATGATGTATCATATAAATTCTGTATCTTGTTGATGAAGGGGCCTGGCAATCTGTGGGTCGCAGGTTCGAATCCCCGTCCCACCAAACATGCTCGCCTTTTCAGCCATGGGGGCATTATGACGTGACGGTCAATCCCACTATTCGTTTCACTAAATACAGTACATGAACGCATATCTAAACTTCGAACTAAATATTACAAAAGAGCCACCTACCGAAACTCACTCATAGACGAATTTCACAAAATTGCCGCTACCCCCAAACTATGGTGCAAATATCTATCCCCATACAACATGATACACAACATCACTAATACACCATCATGATCTGCAAAAGTAAGAAGAAGAAGAGTATATTATATTTTCAGATCTTCATCACTTCAATAGCTCTTCATTCGGGCACTAGCCGGGCTTTCTTTCGGTCCCGACTAGTGAAAGTGGATTTTCTCGGGGCACTCACTCTCCCCAAATTCTAAGGCATTGGATCTATAGATCCCAGACATGATACTTGGGTCCATTGATTTCCGCCAGGCCCTGTAAAGGCCCGTTTGCTTCAGTCTGTTTCAATACATTTTCAACAATTGTTTCTTCTACAAGAACAACGTGCCTCTGCTACTCCTTCGCCTTCACTTCCGCCCACTTGCCTCATCTTCATTATCTGTGTGTATGTATATATACGCATTCATTTTTTTCCGCCCACTTGGCACATTAGAACGATGATCTCTCATCGAACTTCTAATCTTTAACCTCGAGCAGGGTGAAGG
>NW_013665777.1:218804-223455 GCF_000517525.1 Limulus polyphemus | reverse complement strand
CTATTAACTTTACACCAAAATAACTGCCATAGACATAAACAATATTCGTTGGTAAAAGAGTAGCCCAAGAGTTGGCGGTGGGTGATGATGACTAGCTGCCTTCTCTCTAGTCTTTTACTGCTAAATTAGGGACGACTAGCGCAGATAGCCCTCGTATAGCTCTGCACGAAATTCATAACAAACAAACAATCTGTTGCTGAAAATACGTTATATTACAATTAACTTGTCGCTTTAAGTTTCAGTGTATTACAGCGGTATTTTGCTTTACTCCAAATATTTTGTCATACCTTTATCTTTCTTCTACTACGAGTTTTGGTGAGTTTTAGTTATCCTGTGAGATGTGTCCCAGTGTTACTTGTCCATTAGAACATTTGGATCGCTCACTTTGCGTTTATGTTAAATACCTGAGGTTGATTTTCGTATAGAGATAACAACCTAGCGTTCTAAGACTTCTTTGATATTTTAATTTTAATGTCCAACGAGGGAGGCCCGAGAAGAGAGATAAACAGGGTTTTTGACATGTTTACATCTAACTTTAGTTCGATGAGGGTCATCCTGCTGATAACACCCACCACTAGAGCTCTGAATATTTATAAAGACTGATTTCTTTAGAAACACGCGCATTTTTCTAGCTACAATAGGGCCCTCCAGTGGCACAGCGGTATGTCTGCGGACTTACAACGCTAGAAACCGGGTTTCGATACCCGTGGTGGGCAGAGCACAGATAGCCCATTGTGTAGCTTTGTGCTTAACTTCAAACAAACTTAGCTACAATAGGAGGCCAAAAAGCTGCAGACAGAGCTGGCTAAAACCAAAAATCTTAGCACCATTCCAATCGAAAGTCTACAGCAGCTTTAGAGCATCTGCTCTTGGAGTTAAGGTGAGGAGGTCGGACCTCCTTACTGTTATTCAGGATGGTACAGACTGTACATTATTTTGAATTAACTGTATATGTTGTATATTCTACACATATTTAAGTTTATATACATGTTTGTGTTTAATTAAGAATGTTTTGTAAGTATTATATATATCTGAATTTTCCTTTATATTTGTTTATTCAAGGTTTCCTTTTTTTTGTTTGTTTGAGTAAATAATTTTTATTATGAATATGCATATTTTATTTTGAGGGCAGTTCTTGGAGTTTTTTGTTTATTTTTGTATTTATGCTGTTTGTTATTTCATTTTTACAATTAAAGAGCAAGTTTATTTTGTGAAACTATGACTTGAATCATTGATAAGGGGTTGTTTTCTGCTGCCTTCTATTTCATTTGCAACACTGAAAGACATTTTTATGATGTGGAATTTTTACTTTATGTGATGATTATCTTTGTAAAAGAGTTTGATTTGTAATCTATTTTTCATGAGTTTATTTTGTATATTTCGGATTTGGCATGTCTTACTTCTTTGGTTGAAGGTATATGTTACTTTGTTTTGTTTGTCATGGTTCATGTAATGCCAAAGTTGTAAATAATAACTGATCACTGCTAAAAAGTAGTTCTTATGTAACTACATCTGGAGCAGATCTATGTTAAAGAGTTTTGCATCATATCTGAATCAATTGTCCCTATTAAAGAGAATTTCATTTTGTAATGTGATTGTTGATTTCAGCGTTGTTTAAAGGGTTAATTTTCTTTTGTATTTCGTAACTTTAACTTTTTAGTATAAATATTTTTTCATTGTTAAATACTATTTCTATGTTTGTAAACTGATTTTGATCAAAATGTATTAAACGTTAAAGGGTTAATTTTTTGTGTTTCATTGTAATGTTTATGATTATTTTGTTTAAAGTACTTGCCTGTGTGAGTTCATTTCATAATTTTGATTTTGTTATTGTTTTGTGTTTATTTTACTTTTTTTTGGAATTGGTTTATACCATATTTTCTATAGTTAATGTGACTTGCTTTCTGTTTATATTTTCTGATAAAAAATGGATGTAACATAACATAATCATGTTAGAGGTTAACTATTTCTTGTATAAAACGTTAGACTTCACATGACGTATATGTGAAACTAGGTAGAAGTAGATAGATAATAACATATTGACATAAATAAAAGCCCCCCCCCCCCCCAGTGGCACAGCTGTATGTCTGCAGACTTACAACGCTATAAACCGGGTTTCGATACCCGTGGTGGGCAGAGCATAGATAGCCCATTGTGCAGCTTTGTGCATAAATTCAAACAAACAAACATAAATAAAAACCAGCATTTGTTTGTTTTTATACAGCAAAGTCACACTGGGCTATCTGCTGTGTCCACTGAGGGGAATCGAGTTCCAGATTTTAGTATTGTAGATACTAGACTTACCGCTGACTCACTGGGGAGGACAAACGTTAGTGAATGTATAAATATGTTAATAAACCGTTAAGCTACTATACGAAAGTGAAACTGCAACATAATTGAAAAAAATGAATGATTTTTTTTATACAACAAGTGCACGTTTGCGATCGGATAGATATCGCGTTATTTTACTGCATTAAAAATGAGATTAATAAGCTGGTAATACAGTCCTTCTAGAGATAATCAAGATGTCATACAATAAACCAAAGACGTCACTAGGCAATGGTACACGGGGCACCGATTGTATTTGACGGTGCCACGAATCCCCAAATGGTGTCTTGAAGAATCAGAGTAGCATGTATGCCTTTCTTCTTATAGCAAAGCTACATCGGGCTATCTGCTGTGTCCACCGAGGGGAATCGAACCCCTAATTTTAGCGTTGCAAATCCGTAGACTGACCACTGTCCCAGCGGGGGACAAATTAAAATAGAAAACCATGATCGATATCATGCTGAAAATTCCTGTGACTATGGGTTCGAGCCCCGAATCTTTTAAGCACCTAACGAAGTCTATCTGCCACCGTTTCTAATTTTGAATTACAGACCAGAGGGAAGGCAGCCAGTCAACAGCACCCTATTACTCACCATCCATTATGAAAGGATTGACTTCATTCTCACAACACACTAACAGCTTAAAGTGAGGGAAATATTTTGTGGTATGACAGAGTTATGAACCCACCTCGCCAACTCACAAATCCAGAGTTCTACTATAAGGCCAACCTACGCCAAAATGACGTCTAACTACATTTTATAAACAAATAAAAATCACTTTTATCATACTATACATTGGTTATGTAAAAATGTATACATGTTTATTTTTCTCATTGATATATTTCATACAAAAAACCGAAACAATATTTTTTTATTAATCTGTATAATACTATTGTCAAGCGATTAAAATAATGAAAATATAAAAAAAAATCGTAATCTGATTAAATTACATCGTATGTGATTATCCATTAGAATCGAATGACATACTCGATTATTAATCAAGTTATATAATTCATATCACATCCTCTGGTGACTTTCCCCTAGGCCATTCAGTGTCATGATAGAGCAGTGTCCCTTTAGCGCTCGCAGTTAATGAAATCAATATAATAAAGGTGTAAATTGGCATAATTTGAACCCAAAAGACGAAATTAAAAAAACATTTATGTGTTGCAGAATATTTTCTGTCAAAAATGAATAGTAAACATTCTGTGGAGAAAAGGAAAGATTTCCTGGGCACACATTAAATTAAATGCAAGCTTGGCAATATCAGTTCCAATATAATTTTCAGGAGAGCACTCAGTCTGGCCAATTGTCGTGAAGATGTGTCACTCATGAAGATACTGAGCCATCCTGTAGGTACAGTACCCAGCAGCTTGTTTCATGAGTATAGTACTTTATGTAAAACTATAAAATTATAACTTGAAACATGAAGAACACTGTCAACCCTAGACCAATACTCCAGAATTAGACATACAGCATACTGCCTTCATCAGAGGTGCCATGACAGTCATCCAATCAATGGATGGGAACTCTCATTGATCTTTCAAAGATTTAGCTTCAGTGTACATAGGTCATCTTCTGAGACTATTTGGAAACTCTGACACTGTAACTGAGATCTTTGACAGGTATAACCTTCAGCATTATGTTATTACTACCACTAATCTCAACCTAATATTTGGCCCTTTTGAGAATGATTTCAAAGACTAGATGCATAATAAATCATTTAGCGGGATCCAAGACTTAAGTGAGAAAACATCAGATATGCAGGAGGGCTGGTTGGACATGTGTGATTGTTTTCAGGATAAAGGTGAATTTGATGCAAATAATGGCTTCCTTTTAAGCATTTCAGGTAGTAAGATATTTTTTTGGTGAGGGAGTTTTAGAAATAGGAAATAATAAAATAGGATAGCTAGGGCAACAAGAAGTTTGGAAGTAATACTGTTAAAGGTAAGTTTATCAGATTTATAGATAAATGCAGAGGAGATTGAAGAATGAACTCAATTGGTATTTTTATAATGTTAGAGTTATTAGGAACAAGTAGACGAGATTAAAATAGAAGACTATGATACAATGACAATTACTAAGACTTCAGTATATTTGGGGAACATTGATAACAGAATTCTTTTTGAAATTCCAGGTTATGAGTTACTTAATAGTATTGGTCATGTGATACCTGCAAATTTTGAGAAAAATATGTTTCAGTAACCAGAACCATGTTCTGTTTAGATAAAAATGTATTAGGTCATACAAGATATAAAGATAGTATACTTTTCAAGATCTAAGTAATAAAATGTCCAACACTGCAGTATTCACAACAAAATTGT
>NW_013665777.1:135398-217798 GCF_000517525.1 Limulus polyphemus | reverse complement strand
TTGTTAATCTGGGATCCATTTCGATGCTCCTCTTGACAGCCCTTTTTGTCCTCTCCAATGGACCAGGACGACCCGGACGCTGCTCAGTTGTTTCCTGAACTGCACGATGATTCTGTCGACTGTCGTAAGCGGGATTCCCAAATTCTGCAAAATTTGCCGCTGACTTATTCCACCATCTGCTTGACCAACTATCCTTCCTCTAACAAAATCTGACAATTCAAGAGAACCTTGATTTCTAGGCATGTTGTAGCACAAGATAATTAGTGTGTGGACCATTTTCATTTATATAGTGCTCTGTGAACACAAATTAGTTAGCATAAATCAGTTAAATGACCAAAAATTAGGTGTCTATTTACTTGTGACCACTCAGTGTATATCACCATATCTGAAATTGTTTACCGAGTTCTTGCACAAAGTACAACCTTTATCTCATAACTGACACATATGTCATTTTATTAAAACAATGCATGAATTTAATAAAAGAAAGTTATGTATTGAAATACAATTTTGTAGTAAATGCTGTTACGTAATTTTTTTTTTTCTACCAAGGTATGGAGGGTAAACCTCCTTTTTCCATTATGTAACATATTTATCACTATCTTATAAAAACATTTTAGTCACAGAAAATAATTTATTTCAAAAGTTGTAAGTAAAGAACTCGTATAATATATGATGAACAAATAAAATAACCACAGCAACATTCTATGCTCAACTGAAACAAGAAAAAGAACTTTCTGCCTTTTACAGGCTTTTCATTATCACAGATGTGATTAGTGTGTGATGTCTGCCTGTTTCCTAATTGTTAAGCACAAAACTACACAATGAGCTACCTGTGCTGTGTTCACCAAGAGTATTGAAACCCAGTTTTTAGCATTATAAACCTGGGGGGCTAGTTTGATATAACCCTTACTTTTGAAGTTAACTTTAAGAATGATATTCCCATGACTGTTCATGACTTGCAGTACATGAAAATAAGTCTATGTGCAGACAGTAACTTTTAGAAAGTTTATATAAACATTTAAAAGATCCTGATTAAGTGATAGTTTAATTTCATCATATATCTAACAAACATTCAGTTTTCAGTCTCTTACAAATAGCTGGATATTGCTGTTGCTTTACACAAGTTAGAAAAAATATATATTAGTATAAATAACTTGGGCAAACAAACAACACAGTACTGAATGAATATAGTTTAATTAATTTGCATAAAACAATTAACTTATCAGGTACATTCATAATCCTGTAAATATTTTTTGTGGTAATGAGCTGGAAGCAAATATTTTCAACAATACAACATGAAACATTTCAAACATCAAGCACCAATGTTCATAAAATTAAGAAACAAGAAATATAAAAGGGTTTTAATAAACTAGCTTTGGAATAATTATTCAGATCTCGTATATAATTATATGTTAACTAAGTATCAGAGACAATTCTACATATCAAAAGTCAAAGGTCTTTCAGGAAGTCTCAGTTCTGTCTTTTTCTTTTGTTTGCTTTGTTGAATTTCACACAACTATTCCGGAGCTTCTTGCTCTTGCTAACCTAATCTAGAAGTGATAGACTAGAAAGAAGACAGCTAGTCAACACCACATATTGCCAAACATAGTTTATAATATATCTACGGTTGAAAGGACGAGCATGTTTGGTGGAGGGAATTGAACCTTTGATCCACATATGTGTCAAATGTTCCAACCAGCACACTATGCCAGGCCTCTCTGTTATCAAATTACTGAATACATAATAATATTTCATAATAGGGAATGTAAGATTATGATTATACATATAAACCTTTTATAAAATGTGAAAATATCAATTTCCAACAATAAAATAAAATATCCATGATACATAACTGTTAGAAACTAGGTTTAGTGATATCAAATGTAATATTGAAAAACTAATTTTTTTTTTTCAAAAATACACCATTATCCAGGCTATGGAAATTTGGCACTTTTTGGCATTGATATGAAAAGTCAACCTTTATATTGTACGTATGTTAACAACTTTTATTTAGATTATACGAGATAATGATGAAAGAAAAGTTTCCCTAAAAATTAAGCCATGAAATTTTTTTCCTAATAAAACCATAAATCTGTTATGGTACAACACATATACCATAACAATAAAGTTGACATATTAACTCTCTACTCACTGGGATAATGTTTACAAATATGAAGAAGTCCATTATAAAGATGGCTCAACAAACACAGATTCAACAATTCTTATTTGGATGAAAGAACAATAACAACAGTAATGCAGATCAGATATTTCAACATTAATTTTGAAACACCTGTTAAGACAAGCATCACAAATAAAATACTTTTTCCTATCTAAAACTGTTTTGTAAAGAACATATTAAATTGCTTCTACAGAGAATAGTTGAGTTAAATTTATTTCATATTTCGATCTCTCTAATAGTAAATTTATTATAAATATGTAAGAAAGTAAATTATTAAAACATTACTATAACAGTAACATTAGTAATTTAGTTATTGTGTTGACATTTTGAAATTGGAGAAAAATTGTGCTACTACCACCAACCAAAGACTTAACTGCATCATAACACAGCCATTACAATTGTCATGCTTTTTTCAACTTCAGTGCTGGACTTGTACTTGTGGTGAACATAGCTTTTAAGTAACACAAGAGTTACTACTGCCTAAAATAAAGTGTTTGAGACACTGTACTTAAATCCGTTTTTTGTTTATGTTCTGTATTTTTAAGTTATATATGTAATATATGTACCTCATTAAACAAAAAATACAAAAAAGATCAATGACAAATGAATGAGTATATGAATAAATTTAATTAAAGCAATAAAACCAACCATAAAGTAATACTTGCTATAAATATTCATACAAAAATACACATCATGGATTAAAGAGGATATAATTTCAAAACTTAAATAAAAAGAGAAACGAAAAATACCTTTCCTTATCATCTATAAACCAATATCAAGATAATCAATTCTATACAAGATACAGACCAAAAATCCTCCAATCAGTTTAATACAATCAACCTTGTGCAAGTTACAGACCACAAGTCCTCAAATCAGTTTAATATAATCAACTAAATACGTTACAGATCAAAAATCCTCAAATCAGTTTAATACAATCAACCTTGTACAAGTTACAAACCACAAGTCCTCAAATCAGTTTAATATAATCAACCCTATACAAATTACAGACTAAAAATCCTCAAATAAGTTTAATATAATCAACTAAATACATGTTACAGACCAAAAATCCTAAATCAGTTCAAAACAATCAACCTTTTACAAATCCTCAAATAAGTTTAATACAAGCAGCCCTATAGAAATTATAGACCTCAAATTTTTCATTCAGAAAAATAAAAGTAAAACAAATCTCTTTATAGAGTAATTCAGTACAATCCACTAATTATGGTAAACTGTCATTCAAGTTTTGTCCAATTTCCTTGCTGATTGTCAAGCAATTTTACTCATAATAGATAAATCACTAGTATGAAAGTGTTTACACCAATTCTACATTTTATTACTGGCTTGGTTTTTAGATGATATTGAGACATTATAGATTTTATTACACATCTCACGCAGAGCATTGTAAAGAAACAAAATAAAGGATTTAACAATATAAGGATGGTATTGAGTTTACGCATTCCCAGTTGCTGAACCAATATATATTACACTTTCCAAGATAGAACTCTACTGGCTTAAGGCATATCTGTGGAATACATTAATTCATCAAGGTTAAGGAATGTCATTCAGAACAGCTGTTAGTATGCAGAAATAGAAAATGAATACAGGGAACAAAATTTTTAATTTTAAATTTCAATACTTTCAGAATATATGTAAACATGAGAAACATGTATATTAAGTAATTTATTTTTACTATTGTTTTAACACATATTTTAAATTAAGACAAAATACTTAAATTTATTTGTTGTCACTGTAAGACACTATTGGAAACAAATTTCTACATATAAAAGGACTAGTAAAAACAAGTTATCAAAATAGTTTTGCTCTATTTTTTAAAATGATTAAACTCTTATGGTGATGAATAACTCATTTTACAAGAAAAACTAATACCCATTTATTATGTTTTCAGCTGAATATTTAGTGCTTCAAGTAAAGTTAAAAAAATGTTATTATCACTACTATATAGCTTGTATAAACATACAATACTGTAAAAGATTACTGGCTAATATTTTTTTAAATTGTATTATACTGGTAAGACTTAAAAGAAGCAACTGTAAGACTACAAAACCAGTACACCATTAAGACTATATAAACAGTGCCTTGTTATGTAATATAGGAATGTGACACAATCAGCTTAACTATATATGTATGTAATACATGTAATAAAAAATAAGTATCACCAACAATTTATAATACTCAATCACAGATCATTTACAAACATAAAGTGAAATATTGGGTAATTTTTTGAACAATTACTATATTTATGAGTATAACAGCTTATGCTTAAGAGTATATCAATATAATGATTTAAAAGCAACAACACTGAACATCAGAAAAACTTTTGAAAAAGTGTCAAAGAGTACATTTATCAGATGACGTGTGACCCAGTCATCTTTACATTACATTTTATTAACCACTTAAATTATTTATGGAATAGTAGTATGCAAAGATATTATGGTTACAGCCATTATGTATTACACTATCAAAACACAAAATAAATATGGACACACATTACATACTTATGCAACAATTTTCACACATTTTGTGTGTATAAGCAGTACATATTATATATTGACTCATGGTTATTTAGCATCTGATTTCAACAATAATGATACTTTTGTAGGTTTATGTACTGATGTATTGACAGGGTTTCAAATAATAAAATATGGAAACTTTAAAATTATACTTTACCCCTTAACATATCCGCTGGAAAAAACAAAACAAGAAACATTGTGTTATTTCCTAAAAAACAAAACTTTTCACATTGTTATATTCCTTTTGATTCTGCTGATACATAAATGTAAGCATTAAACAAGAAACCCTGTACTTTAGGAAGCTCTGAAAACCAGCATAATATACAAACACAAGTTTCCATGATACACCACAACATCTAAACTGGCCCTGTGTTTGATGATTTTGGAAGACGACATTGTAATGAATTAGATGCTGCTTCTAAACAAGTGAGGTTATTGATTCCAGACTGGACAATGCCAGACTGGCTAGCCTGGATGCTACCACAGACCAGTTGAGACTGGGTGTCATCAGCATATCCAGCATCTCTCAAGACCTGAAACAAAAGGTTTTTATCACTGTAAAAACACTATTCAATTCTTCATTAATTTAACAGGTTATTATCAGGTAACTGTAAGCCCACTATTCAATTCTTCATTAATTTAACAAGTTATTATCAGGTAATTGTAAGCACACTATTCAATTCTTCATTAATTTAACAGGTTATTATCAGGTAACTGTAAGCACACTATTCAATTCTTCATTAATTTAACAGGTTATTATCAGGTAACTGTAAGCACACTATTCAATTCTTCATTAATTTAACAGGTTATTATCAAGCAAAATATTTTTTCCTATTTTCTCAAAGATAATTTTTTCTATTGTTTTTGGTTACTACAAACAACACTGAAATTTTGCAGTAGAGTAAACTAAAAAAGTGGTTGAAATTGTTTTACGTCACTAAAAACTCTTCTTTCTTTCTCTTCTGCTTGTTAATAAGAATCAGAATGTAGCTATTGTCCACATGAATGAGAATAATTAATCGTGAAACAGGCAAATGATACAGCAACTAAAGAAACACTATTGGTTTGCTAATAATATTACAACATTTTATTTCTGAATATCAAAACAAAAGTCAGTAACTGCTGACAAAATGAGGATATTTATAGAAACAAATATGCTAACAATTTTTACAGCTTATATTTAAGTAAGCCTGAAAACAAATACTGCACAAATGCTGTAATTACTCACTTGAAGATGTTCTTCCATTTCTGCCAAAGCTTCATCTATCCAGTCTGGTGTCGTTGGGATACGACATGCAAATCTCATCACCAAGGCAAGGTGAGAGACAGAAAGCAGCAAGGCAGTACATCTAGTGAATGTTTAAAACAAGTAATTCAGAAAAGTACATGCATTTTGACAATGCTCTATTTTATACATTTTTTTCATTTTCCAGCATTTAACAGTTTTGAATAGTTAATATGCTGATGCTTTTCAAAGATTTCATATTCACCTTTTACCATACAAGTTCTTATTTTAATTTTCTTCTCAAAACTAATTTCTCATCAAATTGTAAAAGGAAACAAATATTGTTTTTTCAAATTTTAGAAGCAAATCTCAGATAAAATACAAATTTAATGTGTAATAACCAAAAATTAAACTGATAATGAAAATAACTTTCTACAGTAAGTGGCCCAACACAAATGTTAGAGCCCATGTTTTTTTTTTTAACACTACAAGAAGCTTGGTAAATTCTGAATGTCATACCGTTATCAAATGAATAAGCATAAGCTCGTCTTTAGCTTTATACCTAAAGAAGTTGCTAAGAAGTAACTTGTGGAGTTAGAGTACCAGTAGAAATATATAATACAAAGCAGAAGGAGGAACAGTTTGCAAAGATACAAAATATTTTCTTTGATTCCACCCTATGTCATTCAAGTAAATTGCACTGTAAAGTCTAATAAATATCAGACTGAGCAAGTTTTCAGTTTTTGAATATTTATGTTAATTTTTTTTTATAATTCATATAACAAACAGTGTGTTGGTGAAACTTGTAATTAGGTAGGGCATTTCTATTACTCTCCCCTACTATATTGCAATTTTATTATTGATAACACTTTATATTTCAGATACTTGAAACATTACCATGTTCAAGCAAATTAATTTGATCTTATAATGAACAAGAAAAGCTTTACCTGGCTTCTAGTAGTCTGGCATCTAATGGTGGGTACATAGACCGTACCACATCATCAACCCTTGGACTTATCTTTTTGGCAACTTCAATAATTTCCCATAACTGCTGCTGTGATTGATGAGACACACTACTCATTGTCATAGCAACTAATCTTTCAGTCAAATGATGGCACTTTTTGAGAATGGCAAGACAGTGTGGTACAAGACCACTACAAAAAACAACAACAATCCATTAACAAGCAAAAATAGAAATATATAGTTTGATATGTATTTTGAGCAGGACTCCAGTAAGTAATAAAAAACACATGAGAAGCAGCAAAGAATATAAAATCTGAGAGGCATCTGATCAGAAAATAAAACTATCATGAAATAGGCATTAATTCTAATGCAAAAAAGGGAAAACAAAACTCAAAATCAAAGACTTTCCAATTGTTTTAATAAGCGTTGTTCAAAATCAAACAACATTCTAATCTAGAAATGATCATTTTCATTCATACCTAAAACAACCAAATTATCATGTTAGTTTACAGCAAGTGCAACTTGAAATTTCCTACTACCAGTACAGTCTTGTTATGATAATTGTAATAATAATGGATGGCTGTTTCCATTTTATGTTTTGCCTGTTAAAACACTCAGTTTCACAAATTAAAAAATCACTTTTTTTTTTGTAAAATATACAAGGGATCCCAGCAGTAATTGTCTGAATTAAATGCAATATCAATGGTACTTTGTTTGCAATTTTTGTGCAACTGGTATGTTATTAGGGACTGTGTAACCAACAAAGTCATTGACTAATAAGTAATTTAGTGCAATATATAGTTTAAAATGAGTTTACAAAGTTGGTGGGGTCCATATGGATTCACTACATTAGTAATTCTAAGATTAATAGAGAAAGTTTTAGCCAGGGTTTATTAACTCTATGATTACGGACACCCCTGTATTGTATGTCATGAGATTTTACTTTGTTACATTCAAAATTTAATTAAGCAATCTTACTATCAATGTTTACCAATGAAAGTTATCATTTTTCTAAACTGAAAATGTATTTCCACTGACACTAATAGCTATTTCTTGATCTTCATCTTTGCCATCTAACATTGTGTTTGCTTGCTCCTGTCTTTATATACCCTACTTGACTGCCCTCGGCAATATCTAACTTGCAAAACTTTACGCCATCCCTCAAATGCCCTCTATGAAGTTACTGTATAGAAGCACTGTATGCAAGCAATAAAATCACTTTTTCGAGACTTACCCCATTATGGTCACTAATACTGGCTCTTAGTGGAGAGGAAGGGAGGGAGAGTGTCAGTGGACATAAGTATGTTTGGAAATACATTTTCAGTTTAGGAAAATGATAACTTTGAAAACATACATACCTACACTGATACAAAATCTAGAATCTAACATTGAGGAGGCAGAGAGGCCGGTGAGGACAGAGATCCTACAGAAAGTGTTTGCAGAGAACAAATATATACCCAAGAAGTGGTATCAAAGTGGGGAACACTGCACTACATCCAGAACAGGTATGCTCTTCACCCAGAACTACAGAAAATTGAAAAGGGTGGAATATAATACAAGTATGATGGTCCAGCCTCAACCAAACAGCCGAGGTTCCACAACTTGGGTTGGATTTAAGGGTTCATGGTACCCATATCCAACATTGGTGGCTAGGGTAGTTGGACTGCAGATATATATATATATCTTTGTAATAGGATCCCTACCAGTAACCATAGAATGATGTGTTTCAAACCACTGGATTTATGAAAGAAAGAAAGCAACACCAAAGTGGAAAATCCTTCAGATCAACCTGAAGAAGTCCAAAAGGCAAGTTCCCAGGTCTGGATTGATGGGATCATATGCCATACTCCACCAAAGTCCAGAACTCAGCCAGTCTGGATTTACAAACAGTTGTCTTTACTCCCCAAAGGCAAAGAGAAGTCTGCTTACCCATGGAATTAATGAGAGGATGTGGAACACTGTCCCACCAAGGACCAAAGATGGGAACATGTCACGTTTGGATTTACAAGGAGATAGTGGACCCCCTGCATGAACAACATAAGACCTGACGGTATTCATAACAGGATTCAAACACCCCCCACCGGATAGCTAAGCATCAAATCTGGATTGGTTTTATGAGTAGGCTTTCGCTTAGTTTGGTTCTGCTCCTACCGACATCTGGGAAAAAACTTCCAGGGACTCGGGTAGGAAGGTCCTCAACTTTGCCCTCTTCTCCAAGAATGGAGAAAATTCAACACTCCAAAGGTAAATCCTCTGTCCATCACCCTAGTAACTGGGAACTGGGTGTGGTAAGAACTCCCAAGCTCCACTAGTAGAAGTAAGGGTGGAAACATAAGCATTAAGGAGTCCTGAGGAACAGGTCTTTGAAGACAGTGCAACAGGTGAACCACATTTCCTAATTTTTAAAAGCAAACTGATCTCGATTGATTAAGCTCTAAGATCACCAGAGACTGTCCAAATCCCCTTTAGTTTTACTCATGATAGTCCATGAGTAGCGGTCCATTAGAAATATTGTAATATGATATCACCATCCAGAATTGCATCCAGATGGTCTTATGGAACACCTCATCTTGACAGAGCCTATTGCAACCAGGCATCGATATAAAGGTTGCTAGTATGGAATTTAACTACAAGCATACTTGATTGGGCAACACTCACCACTGAGTGGGATCCAAAATAAAAATCAATAGGGACCCTTGAAGAGAAAGGAACAATAACTGTAAATCAGATAACACGTTACTCATCACCCTGTTAAAATCTAGTAGAGGTAGTAAACACAGCCACAGGGGGAAGACGAAGTTTCTTCGAAGAGGAAACTGCCAGATCGTGAAGGTAATGAGATATGAACATGTCGGGAGAAGTCCACATACCAGCCCGCAAAATATCTCCTGAAAATAAGGACAGAAATGATTAAGAGAACCAATGGAACGAGGAGTGGAAGTAGGGGGCCTTGAGACACGAGGAGGTGAACATACAGAAGTACGAATGGAAGTAGAATAGGATCGAGCAGCCAAAGACGATAAAGAAGACTGCAAACGTGCTGTATCAATTCTGGATTAAAAAGATTCTGGAATTCCAAAAAATAAATAAGGCTGAGAAAAAGGCACTTCCCATAAATCTTGAAGGGTAAAAGAAGGTAAGTGAATACCCATCAAAATGTATCACAACTCAACAAGTCCCAGCAACAGACCAACCACAACACCAAGGCAATTCCTGAAAAGGACAAACATGTCATAGTAGTGACCAGTACATGGCCCAGTTCGTCATCAAATTGTTGAGGCAATTGGTGAAATGCCTCAGACAAAAGTTGAAGGAAATAGAAATATCTTAAAACAGTAGTAAGAGTCAAACGAATCCATGAAAATTGCAACCTGCAACCTGTTAAGAGAGATAATAGGTTTGTACCTGGCATCCCATAGATCCAACCTTTGAGTGTACATATATATATCATCCTGACGATGATATGCCAGGGCATGTTGTTCAGATAAACGGGGGGGAGGGGGGGGGGAGAAGCATAGCGATACCCTCAAGTAATTGTGTTGCAAGCCTCCCTACATGCACAGCAATTATCAGAAGGAGGAGGAAAACTAAGTAATTCCTTTGAGAACGATCAGAAAACAAAGCAGAGGTAGATTCAAAAGAAACTGGTTGCATCTCCAAAACTTCACAAACATGTTTAACTGCACAAAAGCAAGCAGAAAGTGGCTGATTAGATGAGTCCTCAGGAGAGGAAGCTCTATTGAAAGAAGGGGCAGGAAACAGGGAGTCTAAATTCTCCCCAGAATATCCCATTTCAGAATGGATATTCAAATCAGCACCTCCCCGGGCTGCATGAAGGACTCAATCTCACTCCAAATCAGGTCACACACAGCTTTTACAAGGAGTGGTTCTCCCCCGATTGTTGACCACCACTAGATAACAAAGGACTATAGACAAAGGCTTGAGTAGCCTCCGTGCTTGAAACTTTTATATGAGAATTCATATCCAATTTTTTTTTGTAATATATTTGTAGGAAAAAACAAAAAGCAAATTCAGCGAAATATATATCTGGAAAACAAAGAGAATTCTTGATTATTAGAAAGTGAAAACTAAGAAAATGTAAATCACAAAATGTTAGTCTGAATGCTTGCGCTTTGTTGAGAAAAAGTGATTTCATTGTCTGCATACAGTGCTTATATACAGTAACTGCATAGAGGGCATTTGAGGGATGGCGTAAAGTTTTGCAAATTAGATATTGCCGAGGGCAATTGGGTGGGGTATATAAAGACTGGGGCAAGCAAACACAACATTAGATAGCAAAGATGAAGATCGAGAAATAGCTATTAGTGTCAGCGGAGGTATGTATGTTTTGGAATTAGGTTAAAAAATTACATTATAGTTCAAAGTTACATAATATCTAAGTTTTAGTTCCTTCATTTCAAAAGAAACCTTAAAGAGAAATTCTTAAACTTCAGTTTGATGAACAACTTTTAGATTTTGTAACTTGAAAATGATTTGACTATACTAAAACTTCCATGTATAGAAAGAATCGAGGTTAACTGCTCTTTTTACACATTCTTTCGAGTTCCTTCAGGGATGTTGGGTAAAAAAGAGAAATATATTTCTTTAGACTCTTGACATATGCTGTGCCCACTTTCTAAACAAATAGTTGCAATTTCTCAGCCAATTATACTTAGTTGAGCTAGATGTTTGTAACCAACAGAAAGACTATATTTTGAAACACTATCTCCTAACAATTAGTTTCAAATTGGAGGAAAGAATTCCATATAGAACTTGTGAATTGTTCTTAGCATTGTTTTTACTTTTGTCCTCACTAGCACTTTAGCATTGTTTCTCATCTATAAATGCATTAGTTAGGTAGACAATTAAATTTTATTTAGGTTTTAGTTAATTGTGTGTTAGTTATGTTTTAAAATGCATATTAATTTTTTCAATTATACGCCATACTGCCTCAATTTATCATGCTTCATATACTAGGTAAATGTCCCAATGTTCTGATGAAGGCTAAAGTGTCACTGCCAAGGATACCCCGAGAATGCCCATTGACAAGTGTTGCAATAAGTAATAATGCTAAAGGATAAGAAAGGAAAAATAAAACATCAAAAATAAACTATATGTGAAAAAGTAAAAACTTACAATTAAGAATATAACAGAAAGAAGAGTTTCAAGATTATTTGATGAAAAATTAAAAGGTATGCACATTTTACTGCAAAATACGTTGATGATGATACTCGAAATATTTAGAGTACGAGTACAAATAACTAGAATACAAAAATAACAAATATTTAATTAAAATAATCACATTCTTTGTGTACAAAATACTTGTAATCTTTAACCAAATCTTACCTATTGTTGTGATAATATGTTAATAAGGCTAAGAGTTATCTTAAATATTGTGGCACTGTGTATCATTCTCCATATGAGCTATGCTCATTGGATATTGCACCATCTCCATTGGGTTAAAAGGAACTTTTTATTGCTTTTGTTATTGAAACATTTAAATATCTAAATTTTCCATGTGATATATGCTCTTTGTAAGCTATGACATGTTTCAAGTAATATGTATCTACAGCTCAACTTGGACATACAAAATCACAAGGTACAGACTGGACTATTATGGAACAACAATCTGAACAATATTTGTGCCCTCAACACATTTTCTCTATCTTTTCACCGTACATGTAGCCTCCAACTTTAAATATAGGTATACTTCTTTCTAATAACATCTTCCTTAGTCATTATTTTCCAACAACACTACTCACATCCATATCTACATTTAATCATTGCAATTCTTCTTGATTTTGCTACAGAAACTTCACTGACAAACCAAAATCCACCTCCATCTTTGCTAATTTTCATCTTAGCTTCACTATTATAGTTTCAAACCTACACATTTAATAATTCTATTGCACTGCTATAATATACTGAAACACTGAACTGTCTATTGAGCAGAAAACTTCATCATACAACTAATATTACTAAATAACATGTAACAATCAGCTCAAACACTGATGCAGATGATGCTATAATATGAAATATAACCAAGAAAACTGAAAGCATGCCTCCTTCAAAATACATTTAGGGTCTAAAATTAAGCCTAAAGTTGGATGCTCAGGCCAAATAAGAAAGCACAGCCGACTGTTGATATGCATCTCAGTCTTCTGGTGATGTTTGCATGCTGTGCACACTATTACCACAGCAATCATAAAAGGCAGCACTATTTCAAATTTCCATGGTCTTCCAAGAGTTTTTAATGATTTTCAGGACTTTCTAGGAAATGTGTAAACCCTTTTAACTTCCAATAAAAGATGGGAGTTAAAAATAAGCAATTACCAGGCCTTCAATAGCTAAGTGCATCTATATAGATAATACATTGATGGTTATGTTTAGATTCAACATGATGTAGGGCTAGTGAGATTGCATACAACTCTGCTGTAAATGCAGAAGCCTAACATAGTAGTCTTTAAGCAATGAATGAGTTACAGAAATACATAACAGAACCCACAGTCACCTAATTTTGAGTAACCTGTAAATATTAAAACAGAAGATTATCTTAAGAGGTGTTAATGGAACAAAAGTAAGTGCTTCCAATCAGGAGTATTAATAGTCAAATAATATTATAAAATTCACAGTGGAACACCAATAAAGACATCAGCTTCCTCTCCTGGATAAATTAGTACAATGTACATAATAATAACAGCAAATTTTGGTGCGAGTCTATCACAAAAGTATGGTTACTGGTTTTTATCTTAATTTCAACAACTTTCTTACAGATTTGTATAAAAGAAACTTGATTATGATACTGATTCATCATGGTTTTAAAACCACTAGCATGCAGTACATGAACAACATAAGTTTATCTTCTTAAGAAATTTGAATGCCTCAAAATGGTTTTGTACAAAAATGCTTTCCAAATAGCATTGCTGATAACACCAAATATGATTATTTGAATAAAGTCAATAATCCTAAACAGATGGAATGAAATGTTCCTAAATAACCCATGTCAGTAATATTGCCACATACTGTTAAACATATAGTAAATGTGAAAAATCATTTATTAAGTTTTTTGTATAGTGTATTCAAAGTAGTAGTATGATTTTCAACATTGGAAGAATTGTACAGCAGTAGTTAATATTGACTTCAGAATTCATAGTAAGCAGAGCTTGTGTACATTCTCCTGATATATGCACAGTAAATCACATGGAAAGTGGAAGAGTGGAGAACTGTGAGTAAGTTGACACATGCTCTGCATTGTGTCAAGGACAGCAGAACCTAAAGTCACATGATTATAGACAGCATGAGAGCAACTCAACAAGGAAAGGCTTTTAGTATTTCAGATGTAGGTTTGCCTGATTCGACATCAGTGTTTTAGAATTATTGCTTAACATTTTTGAATAAGTTCTCACAAAAATTGTTGGTAATATATAAAAGAGAAAATATTGATCTCTATATATAATGAATATCATTGTTGAAACATTTCTGAAGCATTCTTTTTCCTGACTTAAAAATAAATAAAAAAGTTGAAACTCACGTTGCATCATCAACCCACTGTTCATCAGCAATGATTCTCTCAATATTTGGGTGAAGACGAACATCATCTAGTTCCACATCAGTTGAATCATCTGTATTGATGAGGTGTATATCTGGCCTAATCAAAAATACAGAGAAATTTTCATTCAATTATTCCTTAACTGAGTTTTGTTTCATGAAATAATTTTGCAAACCAATTCACACAACTCACTTATAAAATTACCCTAAAAATTATTTTTCTTTACGATACCTTCACACTGGATTTCACTACGATTAAAATAATCTTTTTTTTAAATCATAGTTTTAAGGTAAGTAACTAAAATGTATCATAGCCATACAAATATTGAGAAATCAGATTTTGAAGCTGGAGTTTTTTTTCATGCACAATTATTTCCTACTAACAAGTATCTTTCTGTAATAAATAGGAATGGAACAAATAATGGTTTTGTTTGGATATTGGATTTCTGGCTCCTGATATCCAATTGGATTCAAATAATTTTGGACTAAATAGCAGATGTGACCATACATATTGAAAATGTATCATAAGCTTGAGCTTACTGTTTTTTTAAAAACTGAATAAGGATATGCAATTTCATATGAATGAGTGGCCATAGTAGGCCTTTCAAGAGAATGCAGCATGATGCATCATAAGACGTTACTTAACACCCCCGAATTTTTTTATAAAGAGATGGAAAATATTAAGATATTCTTAATAAAAAATGATTTTCCAACAAATATTGTAAATCAAGTTATCTATGATTATTTAAATTAAAATTGAGGATCCTTCCTATATTATCCACATGGAAAGTAGCAAAACAAAAATTTACTTTTGGTTTACCATAAACCTGGAAACAGACAAAAAGAGATTAAAAATCAGCAAAGAAAAAATAATTAATCAGAATTTCCACAAGTAGAACTACGATGTGTAGTTTCAGTCTGTGTTTAGATTACAGTATTCTTTTAAATACAAAGATCAGATACCTGGTTATAAAACATTGAATGCATCATATGAATATGGGTGTCCTAAATTTAAATTAGGTTATATAGGCTCTATCAGTAGAGCATTAACAACACGTATACAAGAGCATGCAAATTTGGGATTCACATCACATTCAAACATTAACAGCTACACATTAAATAAGTGTAACAAATCCATAAATAGAGTAAGTTTTAAAATCTTGGACAGGACTGAAATTAAACAGGAGTTATGAATAAAGGAAAGCCTTTTAATCAATACTTAAAACAGGGTTGAATGAACAAAATTGTGCAGTTCAGTTATTATTGATGTATCTGTGATGTAGTGCTTGGCTTCAGTATTATTATTTTCTTACATACAAACTATGGTTTATTTTTGGACTTTTTCTACCTGCAATATTGCAACTGTAAAATAACCCATATGACGAGAAACCAATCACTGCTTTCAGTAGCAATATTATACTACTGAAACCAGAAAACTGGCTTGCTAATTCATTAGTGTTTCTGAAAGATAGTAAAGTTAATTCAAGTATAAAAAATAATATTATGTTATCAATTTTTACCCTAATTATATATTTTAAATGACATATTAAAATTGATAATAACTGTACTTTACTTGCTTAATTTAGTTCATACCATAATAACTCCCGTTCATGTAACTGATGATATAAATAATGCCTAGACCAATACTATGTCTGTCATATTCCAGTTGGCCTGACGAGCCCTGTTATTGGGCGAAAAAACTTGGCAGCACTCAATGTGGCAGACCGTGTTTACTTCATATACTGTCACATATTCTTATTTGGTTGAACTCACAGTTTCTTAATATATAGTGTATATTTTCAAGATATCTCAAAATATTTACTCATAAAGTTGAGAGTGTCTGTAAGCTGATATTATTCTATATAAATGTATTTTATCCGACTATTTTTTTATACATAAAAGGTTATTATTGTTAATGATAATTTTTGTTTTTATTCAATTATGTTTTCACTATCTTACCTATTGTCATTAAGTTGAGAAGAAAGAAGATCTGAGTGGCGACAGTACTTTTGACGGCAAACTATAATCAATGCCACCAAAGACCCCAAAAATACTACAGCAAGTACACTGATGGCCACTGCCACAACAGCTTCCATGCCTGCCATAAAGCCTACTTCAACCATTAATATATAGCATCAGAATCTTCTACAATTTTGTGGTATAATGATTCAGTTTTCTTTGCATCCAATCCCTAAAAAGCTATAAATAAAATAGTAAAATAAAGACAAACTGAAATACAGTACCATAAAAAACTAAATTGAAAAAATCATTAAGTATGCAACAAAACTTTGTGAGAAGTAAAACAAATATGAAAACAAGATTTTGGTAAACATAAAATAATCATAAGATTTGTAAGAGTTTTAACTATTTTCTAATTTAAAGAATGCAGTAGTATGTTAGACACATTAAACTAAATAAGAAGATTTGAGTAAAGATTAGAATTTAAAACTTACACTAACCATATGGTACTAGATATTGTAAATCATGTGGAATTTTAGTACAGTAAGTCATACTGAATGAATCAGTAAAAATCTTTAACATGCATTAAATTGCATAACTAACTTATTGTTATTGTGTGCAGTTCCACTCACTGTCAGTTCAAATCAAATACTCTTGAATAACATACATATAAAAGAAATTTTTTAATTGTGAACTTAAGTTCACAACATCTATAAATGTACTTTTTTGAAAGCCTTAAAATACGGGAAAGAAAAACAACAAAAAATATATTTCTCATATATGCAGACCTATTTATATACAGACGGGAGAGGAGAGCTCTTGGGTACTTTAACCCTCAATGAAACTACTGAACATGGCCTCCAGCAGCTGAAAACAAGTTCTCCTGAGTGAAGACAAGCAATATAGAGGTACTTGTATGCATCATTACATACTAAATACTACCTACCTAAACAACTACAAGACCTGTTTATTTACACAATGCAAGCATAGACATTTGTCAATAAGATTTAATTATACTGACAATATTAAATACATATTTCATGTACAAAGTACATATAGAAATATTATTTTAAACAGATCATTTATGTTCTTAAGTACATAAAAAAAACACAAATTTTATAAAATAATAAGTTATTCAATTGCTGAACAAACTACTAAAAGTTCAAATTTTAACATGTGTGTATAATTCATATTGCCTGATACCTTGGACAAGTTTTACTAAATTACTTTGCTCTTTAAACAAGTGTTTTTTGTTTTTGTTCACATTGTTCATTCTATTACTAGGAAAACACCTCAGGTAGATTTCGAGGGAGCCATAAAAGATCCTGAAAATTCTGAACTGCAAAAGTCTAGTGCACATACATTTAAATATATGTAACTTGAAACCTCAAATAAAACTTACATACACAAATAGCACACATGGTAAACATATATCAAATTATTGCAACAATATTATAACAATGCTTTTGTCTCCAGTACTAGCCCAGTAAGTTTGACTGCCAGCACTAGGAAGAATATATAACATAAAAAATATAAAAAGCTTTAAATCCATACATATGTAAATTATAATTTTATATATAATGAGTTCATGCTTATTGTTTTCTATATGCTGCACTGTAAAATCCTAGATGCAAGTGTGGTATACAGCATTTTTGACATAACCAATCTAGCAATAGCATTTTATTGATTGTGTTCACTGTTAAATAAAAGCACTTAAAAAAAAAGTCCTAAAAGTTTTATTCTACTTTTGTAGGAGAAGTCATGTTGATTTTGAAAACGACAAGGATTTTTCTGGCATTTCATTCCTTGAATGAGAAGTTTTATTCAAAACTTTCACACCCCTTCTCAATGCTATTTAAGGCTTCTGTTTAGTACCACTTGAAACAGAAAGTGTTTAGGCTTTTCTTCCTTATTTGCATACATGTGTGTAGATAATCATATGCTAAAACTTAATGTCCAGAAAATCTAAATTAGAAAAAAAAATTATTTTGTGGTAAAGTACATGTATCATACAAATTATTTTATCTGTATTAAACCAAAAATACTGATGATCCTTACTAAAATAAACAATATGTTTTTAGTGATATTTGTAGTAATAATGTATGATCTTCTTTCATATTATACATATGCATATACTTCAAATTTCAACTAATTCCATGAAATTAAATTTTACATACACATGTAAAAAAATAAAAGTCTTCCAAAGTTAATATTTTTCTTACTGATAATTTATTTACACAGTTACCTCTCCTCAACAAACACCTAGTACCTCCTGTCAATGTTGAGAAGATTTCTGTACATGCCACATCTTGAATGAAGCTCCTATCCCTACAAGTACTTATGTGTATTGAGCCAGCCTATGACCATAGCCCTTCACCAACAGGAAGGAAACATATCCTCAACGTGCATAAATCCCCATGAGCAATAACACTTTAGCAACAGCTCATTCAGGAGAAAGTAAAATCAATACTCTAGAGGAAGGGTGGAAGGTTGTGTAAAAAGTGGGTAACTATGTGAAATATATTTTCATGTAAGGAAAATGTTAATTTTAGAAACATTTACACACCTCTCTGTATAACAAAGAGCTATAATAACTCATTGAGAATCTGGTGGATGGGCTGGTATAAATAAAGGAATTACAAAGATGAGCTCTTTTCTGCAAACATAGCATAAGAAAAGGAAATACACGTGGAAGGTGCCACCCATTTTGGGGTAACCTAAAAGGGCATCACTCGGTGGAAGACCATATCCATCTTATGCAGGGAATACTCTTAGCCCTATAGAGCTCAATGTGGATTTTGAGAAAGAGAAGTATTCCATATGAGATATCACAGACCAATTGGTAGGTTCCATCATCTGTATTACATATACATCAATATATAATAATGGCAATGAAACAGCTATAAAGAAAAACAATAACAAAATAACTAACACACACCTCACTAGTGACTAGTAAGACTTGAGAATGGTAATTGGAGAGAGATGAAACACAGATGTATACAAAACAGTCATCATATGTAACTAATGGAACAGAAATGTGTTAGGGGTCATCCACATCCCCAACTGCAAGACTTCGTCCATGGGACATAAACAGTGAAAAGCAAAAGAAGCTGTGAGATGATGAACCTAATGGAAGGTTATCTGATAAAGTTGACAGGTATCTTCTCCCATGGAAGAATAAACAAGTGGATGAGTTGAAGAATCCAAGTGGTCAAAGTGGGAGATGATAAGTTCTGAGAAGAACTGTGATACCATAACAGGAAAATATTATGATTGCCACATATGGGAGCAAAAAAACAATGAATTGCCTGAACAGGACACAGAAGATAAAAATATTGCAATTCTGAAAAGAAAGAAATTTTAACACATCTGAAGACAGGCAGTGCTGAGAAAAGAATTAGTCTGTGCTCGAATGCCAGTGCTCAAAAGGATTACTCTGCATGGAAGATGTCACCCTTCAATAGGTGGTGGTGGGCTATAATCTAATAATGATTACATTGTAGGGCAGCACTAATACATGTAGGAGTGGGAGCTCCATTCAAGTCTTGTGCTATTCTCAAAGATATTCATTGCAGTGGTGCAAGGTATTATCTCTTTGTTGCACCGAGGTCAGAAAGCTTTTCTAAATTTAGGTTCTTGATTCATCTTTCTGTGCTGTATATTACAATGCCTTTAGTTGATTGTCTAATGAAGTTTAATGGAAATATTCTAATAAAACCTTTAGGTGCCAGAAGAGAAAATCTGATTTATTAATACTGAAAAACTATGTTTTCAATAACTTTTTAGTAATATATTAAAATAAAGAATTGTAACCGTACTTGTTTTAATTTCTTTGAACATTACCGTGTTTTGATAGTTTTGGTTTTGCTAACCTAAATATATTCATTTTCTATTTAAAGTGCCCATTGGGTGCTGGTTGAAGGATTCAAGTTTTTTATTACCATCATATATCACATAGTACATGTATATACACAAAGTTCTTATGTTTTGATAGGGTAACCTTGAACTGGAGGATTACAATAGTTTGTATGCATCTTTCTACTAGTAGCCAATGTCGGTGCATATCCTCAGAGATATAGTTGTTTCTGTTTGTACATTGTATGTGAACAATTTTAGAATAACTAAAACATTAAGAACAAAAAAAAGGATAAGATTTTAAAATAAAAACTAAGAAATAAAGGTAAAAAAGTGATATTATAAGCATAGTTAAAATTAATGAACCTTAGCAACATGATGGAAAAGTATTTTGATTATGAAGATTGGCAATACATCATTAATTAAACAAACAAAAACTGGATAAATTATAATAACTTCTAATCAGAGTAAGCTATGAAATAAACTAAAAGTCAACTTAGCCATCAGTATAGCTAATCAAATGTACTTTTCTTAAGTACCCACTTATAAAGATAGGAATACATTGTTTAATCAGTTGGTTACCCTCACTGATAACATTATTTTCAGCTGTAAAGTTATCAAAACGTAGTCAGGGAATACAAGGTGAAAAGGCAAAGGTAGTTAAATAGTAATAAAATCTAATAAATTAGTTGGATTAGAAAAGTTATGCTGAAAAATACTGTCATGTTATTTATTTGTGTATTTTCATTATGAAGACAGAAAAAGAATTCCCCACATTTTTAATAACAATGGACAGTAACAATGATTTTTTAAATTTAAATCTGCAGAGCTTAAATTGCTATTTCTCATTTTCATTCACGATAATGAAATAACCATTAAACTGATGATAATATTTATCTCAAATTGTATTGAATATGCTGTAATATAGCAGAGATTTTAGATTATTCCATATTATGACTGAAAACATGGCAACTGTCCTGTAATCTTAATAAAGATTTATGCAAAGTGATTATCACAACATTAGTTATTCTTATGGCCTTGCTGGAGATCTCTCTCTCTCTCTAGGTGAAGTTAATGAGGAAAAGAATTCTGAGCATAGGTATTACAAAATTTCCAAATCATTATGGATATTGTACAGCATTAGCTAGTGATAAGGGATACAGGATTTTAGGTTCTACAGAAATATTGAGTACAAGCATTGGCATAGTGCAAAATCGTAGACCCTCCCCACGAATTCATGGACACTTCACTTCAACGGAAGCTGTTCCTTGTTGTTACCTATGCAAAACCTCTTGCAGAAAAACAACCTTTTCCTACTACTTTAAATTAATCATCTGCTCGCTCATTGCTGTCACAATGGTTCTGTACAAAAGGACTTGTTTTTAATCTTCTCTGCAGCAAAAGTGGCAACAAGGCTGTTAAACTCAGCAGTCACCACAAGCTATGGGTAGGGCCACCAAACAAAATTAATATGGGCTTGTGTAAGCTCCAGAACATAAATTACGAAGTATTCCTGCCATCCTTGTTGTGTTTTCAAAATTCTGCAGGTCTCTTACATGTGCCAGATGTACCTGGATAAGTTAAGAGAAATTGGGGGCCCCTGCACTGCGGGGGCATTTGCTACACCACTGAGTACAAGTCAAAGGTCACTGGTATATTATATAAGGTAATTTACTGGTTAGACATTATTTGGAATATTATGTTCAGATTTGGTTCCTTTGTTTAAGAATATTGTGTTGTCAGAGAAGGTTTAGGGAAGAGCTTCTGAATGATTCCTGGTTTGAAAGAGTTATTGAAAGGGAATAAACTGAAATATTTTGTCGCGTTTTCTCTGGAAAGAAGGACTCTGAGTAAACATTATCACTGATGTTTGATCAAAGCAAGCTACCTACATAAATCAAGATAAAACATTTACTCAGTAATTAACATAGTAAACTTAATATACCATTGTAACTACAATATGTAAAAAAATTGATAACTTAAATTGATTAGAAGGAACTGATTCATCAATTGAGTACCTCTGCTGATTGAGGTTTTTAAAATCTAATCTTTTTAGGACTGTGTTCCATTTTTAATAAATTTTATTTATTGTGTAACTATTTAAATTTGAATATATTTTTTAATATATTACCAATGCACAAGAGCTGTTTAATTCACTTATTTGTTTGTGATATTGGCTCAGAATCCATAAATTTAAATATTTTCATTAAAACATCTGCAGGCAGTGTTAATTTTGTATCATGGCAGTGAATCAATGAAATAGCTTAACTTCAAGAGTGGCAGGAGTTGCAACAATGGAGGAGCTTAAGAGGAAATTGGATGAAAATTTTTTAAGTCAGGGTTGAATATACAATGTAGGAAGAGGATTTTTTAATGAATAAATTCATTCAGATAGTCAAATCAGTCACTGAATACAATAGACAGTATAAGAATGCATTATCGATCGATAAATGTAATGATAGACATGCAATTGGTAAACAAAAAGCACTTGTATGTACAATAAACTTAGCAGTTTATCATTTTATGCATTATCAATAAATATATATACATTGCATGATCAAAGTGCCATTTCATTATTTTTGAATATAACATTTTATTCAAACCAATGACTTTCTGAATACAAAATACACAGTACTGGTCAAATAGACAACAAAAGATATAACCACAGTCTATTTTGGAACTCAAAAGTTTTTCTTTTTCAGCTTCTCAGCACCTTTAAGCAAATAATACATTATGTCATCACCTTCAAATAAATCACAGTTTTGTTTGAACAATACGAATTTAGGATAGATTGTGCTTTATTCAGACTGACTAGTTCCACTTGTCAATCATTTTTGATGTGAGACTTTCTGTCAATCACATGCTTGAAGAGACACAGTAAAAATGATGTTTTCATCTGACAGCTCATGACCAGTTGGTTCTGCTGAGTCAATGATGAACTACTGTTCAGCTGACACAGCATCATTAATACTCAAGATTAAGGTATGAATTTCAGAAGTAATCTTATTAATGATTTCTGACATCTCAACAATTTCACTCTGTTCAGGCTTCAGCAGAATCTTGACATGCTTGAAAAAGTTTGATAGATATCATAATAACACTGGACCATGTTAAACTTACTATTTGTTTAGTCTCATGGACATTTAAAGTTTGTGGACCACTTTTTTCAGCATATTCTTCGTACTTTCTAATTATTTGATTATGCCAGCAACCACTCTGGTGACCACTCAAAACCTAATATAGTTTACATGTACATCACTACTGTGAAGGGAATTCTCAGAGACTGTCATAAACTGGTAAATATTAGTTAGTGCAGGTGTTTTGTGGTCATTAATCATCACCTCTTTTCCTCTTCTGATCAACTCCTACTGGATTTTTATGAAGTTATGTGAATTAACAAATCATGTTTATTTGTTATAAGAAATAGCTGTTCAGTTTGGGAATAAAAAATATATATGGATTACTGATTAAATTTCCTATTGTGAAAATCATGCAGATTTTTAATTATCCAGATTAACAAAGTTCACAACATATGACATGAAACAGTATTTAACATTTTAATAAAAAAACGATATGTAAGATGTAATTGTAAAAAGAGGTGAAAAAAAAAGTTACCTTTGATACTTCATAACATAGCAATAAGAACAAGAGACAACTCTTGAGAAAAAAAAAAGTTTAAATCCATCCATTATTTTTCAGGAAATCATCTATTTCTCTCTCAAACCTTTACAAGCTATCAGCCTCTACTACTGCTTATGGTAACTCATTCTATATACTGATCACCTTGTCTTTTCCAAACTTTACACTTGTGTCTTCTTATCCTATTGTTTTCAGAATACAGCAGAAAGAAGTCAGA
Organism: Limulus polyphemus; assembly: GCF_000517525.1. NCBI lineage: Eukaryota > Metazoa > Arthropoda > Merostomata > Xiphosura > Limulidae > Limulus > Limulus polyphemus. The sequence goes on along the minus strand of NW_013665777.1, from coordinate 193,682 downwards.
AAGACCTTTATCCAAACAAACCCTTGCATAAACTTGTCAACTTCATTACAATTGTCTCCTACCTTTTTCTTCTCCAGAGAAAATAAGAGATCTTAAACTATACCCATACAACAACCATTCCATTTGTGAATCATTTTAGTAACCCTCCTCTGAGCACCTTCCTGTAAATCAATATCCTTTCTTACATACAGTAACAAAAACTACACACAGTATTCCAAGTGAGGCCTAACTAGCAATTTGTATAGAAATTTCTCTATTACCTCTTTTAACTTGTAATACATCTTAAAATTCTATTAGCTTTGCTACTAGAAACAGAACACTGCTTTGATGGCTTTAGTGACTTATCCACTACTATGCCAAGATCCTTTTCTTCAGTAATGCTATTGAGTTGGTTCATATCTTTATCAAATGTGAGATCCAATTTATGATAACCCTATTATGATAATTCCTATAATGAATCATTCTGTAACATCCCATTTCCATCAATACAGCTAGAAAATAAAAATTTGCAAGAGTTTAACTCTAAAACATCCAGGTGTGTTGATTCAATGCACCTGTTGTATGGTTTATTTTACTGCATTGCAAAAAAAACAAAAAAAACTACTGGATGAAATCATTTGAAACCTGAGATGAACTTTTATAGGTTATGTAGCTTCTAAAAAATAACTTGTTTTTTTATATGTGACATTTGTATGAATTTGCAGCTTTGAAAATTCAAAAAGATTTCATTGTGTTAAGTTTTTAAAGGAAACAATTAAAATTGCTTACCTTTGTTGTACATTTCAGTTTTTATCTCTTCCTACATCATGGGAAATTATGGGATGCTTCAGTTGCTAAAGTTTCTTCTTTCTTCAGTTTCACTATAGATAGTATTAGATCTGAGAAATTACTAGTGAGAAATATGATAAAAATACATAAATTAATATTAGTCATGAAACTGTCAAAGAAAAATTAAGAAGTTTAGGAAATGATAAGGCTTTCAGGACAGATAGTATTTTTCCAAGGGTATTAATAGGATCGCAAAAGATGTCCTTACTAAACTTTTTTTGTGAGTCTTTTAGTAATGGGCAGGTACCAGATGACTGGAAATTGGGTAATGTTAAACTTATTTTTAAGGGGAGAGGTCAAGCATTGTCCGGGTAATTGCAGGCCAACTAGTCTTACTTCTATGGAAGTAAAAGTTTTAAAGAGACAGAAAAGAAATAGATGCTTTGCAAGTCATCAAAGCTTTTAATTTTGATGGACAGCCAGCATTGTTACACACAGATAAAATCTTGTCTCAAAAAATTATGATTAATCGATTAACATCACAAAAATAATCAACTAATCAAAATTAGTGTTTCTGGTTATTACTATTTTCGATTATTCCAATGATTGATCAAAAAAAATAATGATTAAATTGATTATCACGAAAATAATTACCTAATCTAAATTGGGGTTTTAGATTATTCTTAATATCCAAGTAATCAAAACATTGCTATTATGTTTGTTATTAAGCACAAAACTACATAATGGGTGAGTAAGAGGGGTGCTTCATGATTTGAGGGTTTCGTTCTGTCTTTGTTATTGTAAAGCTACTACGACTGTCTGCAGTTGTCACTAATTTTGAACTTTTGACTAGAGAGAAGGCAATTTGCTGGTAGCACTCACTACAAATCCTCTGGCTACTTAAATATTAAAAAAGTGTAAATTTACTTTTTTATTTAAACAGTGTTATGTTTCTAACTTGTAATTGCATAACTGTATTATTTACTGTTGTATAAGTAGGCAAAGATCTTGGAGAGGGGCTCAAGGGGTCCAGGCTCTCATTGGTTTTTGTTCCAGATATTAATAACTATTTTTAATGATACATAAACAGGTATGGATTTAGGGGAGGAGTTAGAGAGGGTTCAAAAAATCCACCCCAACTGTTCCACCTATTTTTTCAAAAATTAATAACTGGATTATTTATTATTGTACAAGCAGGCATAGATCTAGAGGATCCAAACCCCTTCCATCTTTTTTGGAAATTAATAATAAAACAGCCATATAGTATCAAACTGAAGTATTAGATGTCAGTGTTTCTATTTAACTAGATTGTTAATTACTGTAAATACTTTTCGTTTTTCTAAAGTTGACACAGCTGGAGTCCACCACAATCCCGTTATGAACTCAGCAAATAATTCATTGTTTCTAAGTGAATAGGCTTTGTACTTTATTTCATTATTAAAGTTGCAAGTGGAAAGCAATTATAAAAAAGTAATATAAATTTATTAGTAGTGCTAGTACAGGTCTAGTTAAACCCACCCTTCCCTCTTACCAACAACCTGAATCACCCCTGTTTTTGAGTAACAGTTTCTCAAAGTCTGGATCTCTGACAATGTTTAACATAATCCTGCATCTAGTGACCTTTGATGTTTCTCTATTTTATTTTAATTTTAATAACCATCAGTATTGTTTGTCAAATATCGTATTGATTTTTGCACATATTTTGAAAGGTAATTATATTTCCAACAACAAAAGAAGTATTCAACTAACTTAAACATGATGTAGGCCTATAGCTGAAGATAGTTGTTTTTTAAATATTTTTTGTTAATGTTTTTCAAGTGATAAAGTTTAACTTTATATAAAAATTGTTTGAAAATGTCATAAAGTAATATGTTTATTTTCATCAACAAAAATCCAGTAGTTTCTTGTGGAAATTTGTAGAGAGAAAGCAGTGGAAACAGGGCTGACGAGATGGGGGGACACAGGAGGCAGCTGCTCTGGGGTCTGGTAGTGGGATATTCCAAAGCTCACTACAAATGCATACTACCTTAATGAGCTAAAATGGCTACTGCTTTTTCATGGATTCATGAAGAAATTTGTCAACTAAATATCTTTTATGAAAAATCAGCAAAAGTTAATAAATAGGATGAAAAATGAAGGGGGGGGGACTGGGCTGGTTCTACATGCCTCTGAGTGGAATGCTATAAAATGTATTATTTTTCATGTTGTTACAGGTTTAGTACTACTTTTTATGAACGATACACTTTCATGTACACCAAGTGAGGATGAACAAAATAACTCACTCCTAAATTATTGTACCTGAAAACAGGATTTCCTCTAGCTTTTTACATACTTTCATCACAAGTTAAGTTAATTGTACATGTCAATTCCTATTATTTACACATTTCTAGCTAAAAAGTATTATAATTCAATATTCTGTCATATTCTGATGCTTATTTAGTGTAATTAACGAGGAAAAAGAGTTAATATTTTCATTTCAGCACAGCTGCAAAGAGTTTATACTTAAAAAAAACATACTTGATTTTTTTTAAAAATTTTCTGCCCATTCCAAAGAATGTTTTTTTCCTAAAAACTTATTAACCATTGAAAACATATTATCTATTTTTTTATTTTTCAGTATTTCCATTAGTGTCTGTACAGGCTATGGTTGAATTCATGCTATGATGCCACATCAAGTGGTTTAATCATTTATTAGTAAAACAAAGATTTGAAAACACTATAAAGGAAGTTTAATTTATCTTTACTGAAAATAATAAAATAACTTGGGATAACTTAAATAAGCTTGTACAACTTAGAGATGGGTTGAATGGGTAACAAAGAAAACTCTATCAAAAGTTTAAATCAGTTACAAATGTGTAGTTTTTGGAGTAGGTTTTGTCATCATTAGGTTAAACTAGCTTACCTAGATGCACGAATATATATCCAGTACAAAGCAAAGAAGTCACATGAGTGACTGGAGATTGCTTTAGGCTAAATAAAGTTATCTTGATATTTGGTTCTTTGTTTAAAATTAGTGTTTTTTAAGAGGCAGTACATTTCAGTAATTTTAAGAAAAAGCTTGATAAGTATATGAATGATAAGGGCTGGCTTTAAGGTTTTTTTATTTAATTATTTTAATTTAGTTTAAAGGATGGAACAGCTGAGATGGACCAATAGATTCCTTGTTGTCCCAAAACATTATGTTATGTTAAATATGATTTTTTTTATTATATCCACCAAATAAAACAAAATTGTCATCAAATCAGATAAGTTTACTATTTAGTCAATATGGTATGCAATTTAAAATATTGTGATGATTCAAATCTTTATTGAATATCATTTGTGTTTATTGTATTCAAACAAAGATCAAAAATGGGACTTTCTAACTGGCTACTTTATCATTTGTAATTGTTATCATGACATGTTATAAATAAAAACTATTACCCTTGTTGTGCAAGTAAAACATGCTTCCATTATTTAATTGTGAAAGTATTTGTGAGTTATATTTGTTTGAAAGCTACAGAATTTGTCTTCAATGAAAAGAATCACATAACTTGGGATAACGTAAGTTAACTTATACAGTTTAGTGGTATGTAGTCAATATTAGAGATTCATCTGCAAAGTGAAAAATGGCCATAAAATTTGTGGGATATTTTTTTGGGACAAAAATGATGTTCGCAGATACGCAATTAGCCACATTCAGAAAAGGTCAATCATTCTAAATCAAGGATAGTTTGAAAAAAAAAAAAAGACTTAAAAACCAAAATAATGCAAAAGAAAATTAATAACATGTTAGGATAAAGTGGTTGAAAAAGTTAAGACGATAAGTACACACCCGTTTTTTCCTTCTTTTTCTTCTTGTATGGGTTGTAGGGAGCATCATGTACTAACCAATTAATCAAATGTAATCAATGAATGAGCCCGTCAATTAATTGATTACCAAGTTCCACTAATCGCTCAACTCTACTCCTAAATTTTTTTTACATTATTCAAAGATTTTACTGCTTATGTTGGTTACAATAAGGATGTGTATTTGGTATACTTACATTGTCAGAAGGCTTATAACAAAGTGGTACATAAAAGACTAATAAACAAATTATTTCTATGGATGTGGGGGGATAAGTTGGCTTAATGGATAAAGGGTTGGTTAAGAAAGCTAAGACTTGTGATAAGTGAAGTTCAATCAAACTGAATTACTGTTGCAAGTGGAGTACTTCAGGTCTCTGTGTTGAGATACTCTTTTTAATATATACTTATGATAAAGATAAGGAAATGCCCAACAAATTGGTCAAATTTGTTGTTGATATTAAAGTTCTGGGTATGATTGGGTGTAAGGAGGATGTTGTTTCAGAAATGGATTTGGATCATTTAGTAAATTGGACAAATAAATGGCAAATAACAATTATACTAGGTGCAAGGTATTGCATGTGGGTTATCTAAACCTAAACTGTAAATACCACTTTGATGAAAAGCAACTCAACAGTATTGTGGAAGAAAAGGGTCTTGGTGTTTTGGTTGAACAGTTTCTTAACACTTCCAGGCAGTGTGTAGTTGCCAGAAGGAAAGCAAATAGTATTTCCAGTTGTATCTGCAGACATATTGAATACAAGTCAAAGGAAGCTATCATTTCTTTAAACAATTTCCTTTTAGGCTATATTTAGAGTATTACAACATTACATAACACTAAGGACAACATGGGCCTTGCAGGTCCATCAAGGTTGTTTCATATACTAAACTAAACTTTAAATAAAACAAAACAAAAACCTCAAAGCCAGCCCTTTCTATTTAGATTTCAATAAAGTTTTCCATTAAATTTACTGCATATTACAAACATATTAGCAAGTGATTCAAATATCTAATCCTTAACCACCTTTAAAACCCTTGAGGAAATATTATCTGGTCCAGAAGCCTTAACATTCATTAAACTTCACAACTTTTTCTTAACCAGCTCATAATTAATGTACTCATCTAGTTTGACCATGTTTCCATTTAACAAGTATTCAGGATGAGGAATACTGATTATATCATCATTAGTAAAAACTTAAGAAAAAGTAGGATTTACTAACCCAGCCATCCCATAAACATAAGAAGTTTTCCTTTATCATCCCTTAAAGGCTTTAGATCCATCCTAACATTTTACTAGCCCTTTTACATTTTCAGCCAATATTTTTTCACATACCTTTTCCAACTACCTAATGCCCTGTATGATATCTTATAATCCTCTAGATCTTCTGTCATAGCAGTCAATTTAAGCTTCTTAAATTTATTACGTTTTTCTTTAATTTTATCCCTTATATCCTTTGTAAGCCAACCTGGTCTTACTTATAGCAACCCTTATTTTTTCTGTAATATTTCAAAATATACTTTAAAAAGTTCTCCACATTTGGTCAGCACCTTAAATTTATTCAGTTCCCACTTCACAAAAGATAATTCTTATCACATCCCTTTACAATTAGCAACCAAAATATCATTATTCCTTATCTACACATTCAGTACAACATCAGGCCTAACTGTTCCCTAATCACCACCACCTCAGCCATTACTGTATTGAAAGTTAATAATAAATCTATTCCCAATAGGTTTCCTACCCATTTGGTGAAGAAAATTATCTTGAGTAGTTTTAAAAACCTTTCTTCCTTGTGGTTTGGCTCAAATTTCCCACCCATTTTCCATAATTTAAAAAATAAGTAACATCTTTAAAAAAGTTAACAGATTACTAATACAAGATTTTCCTTTATCAAATAAATGTTGGCTCTCTTTTGTTATATTCTGTTTTATTAAATGATTTTACAACACTTTAACAGACTGTCTACAATTTTTCCCACTAACTGACCTATAATTTATATAGCAACACTTTATCATCCCCTTCAAAAATATAAGTAACATTAAGAAATTTTCAATCCTGGGGTACCTGTCCATCATGGGAGAAATATTATTTAGTTCTGGTACTTGATCTGTATTTAATCAATCAGATTTTCATTTTTACCACCAAGGGATTAATATCTAAATGACTTGGGTCAATCCCAATATTTCTCACGGAATGGTCTAGGTCAGGGATATTGCTAGCATCCCTTCTAATAAAAACAGAAGAGATAAATACATTTAAAATCTCAGCTATCTCGTATTACTCAATGAAATTGTTGCTACCAGCATACTTTTATGATCCAATCACTGAAAAACAACAGTTGGGGACAGTAACAAGCTGTTAGATTCAGCAACTGTATCCATCATCAGGCTCATTTCATGCAACTGTACTTGTACTTGAATGATTAACCTTCTGTGCAAGGATGGGAGTGCACATGCCACAGAATGCCATTCAACATAGTATTATGTATTTGACGTCAGAGTTATCAATTATTTGTTTTACCCTACATCATTGATTTAGTGACAGTAGTAGAGGAGAGTAAATACCAAATACAGTAAACAGGTATACTGAAGAAACTGTAGATATACATTTCAGAGGTTTTAGAAATTATGCAAATGCAATATGTGGACTGTATAATAGACAAAAGTATTTTATTCTTCACTTGAACATCATTTTGCACTCTGATTTGTCAGAGTGCAGGTCAGACTGATGTTGTCAATTTACAAACATATCTTGATTACAAATACTTTTGTAATATAAATATATCTAATTTTTGGGCACAATAGACTTGTACATTTTACTAAAAGCTTGCCAAATGTCATGTAGAAACATATAGTAAATTCAGAATTATAGTCAACATTTCTTCTCCATTCAATTAAAGTACGGATAACCGGTAGTCAATTTAAACGGATTGTGTAGTAGAAGGCAAATGGTTGTTATTAATGCCAATAATCGGGTTCAATTGCAGTGGATGAATATTACAAGTGGTGTACCTCAAAGTTATTTGGAAGGTCCTTGGTCATTTCACATTTTCATTAATTACACTGGCAATGTAGTAAGCAGTAAACTGGTTAAATTTGCAGATGACATTACATTAATGAGTATTTCACATTGTAATTAAGATTTAGTGTTCTAAAAAGATCTGGATTACTATTAGCATTAGGAAGATGAATTTTAATCTGAATAAAAAGTTATTAATATTAATTACCATACTACTATTCTTATAGACTTACTAGGGAAACTCTTCATGTTGGTAAAGTCAATGAGGGAAAAGGGCTAGGCATAGCTATTGCAAAGTCTCTAAAATACCTTGTAAACAGTAAGGTTAGCTACTGTAGTAATAAGGCAAACAGAATTTTACATTTAGATTATATAAATTGAAATATTGAGTACAATTACAAGTTAAATGAGGTCATCTGTTTACTTCCTAAGGTACTGGTTAGACCTCATTTGGAATACTGTGCTCACTTAATTTAAAAAATGATGTTGAATTGTTGGAAATGATTCATAAAATAGCTACCAGGATTAATAAATGTTTGGAGGGGCTATCATATGGAGATGGTTTGAAGTACCTTGAAATATTTTTGATGGAGAAGATAAGGGATCAGGAGGAACTTAATGAAGATTTTTAAGTTTGTTAGATTTATTTTTGAAATACATAAATTTATATGAAATTTTAATAGAAAAAACTGCAGACAATAACACTAGGGAACACAAGTTTAAAACTCAGACATGATTCTAGTTAAGGCAGTCATTTTTAATAGGATGATTGTCCTATTAAATACACTGCCTTTAGTTGTTGTAGAAGCTGCAACATTGTAGGAGTTTAAAATCAGATTGAATGAGCAAGTTAAAGATCAGGATTTGGTAAAGGAAAAGGGGTTTCTATATGTATTTTGGAGTAGTATGTTAGCAGAAAATGGGATAGCCTGAAGACAAGTCAAAATAGTCTCTTTTAACCTTTGGAAACAAAACTTGTATTCTCACCATAAGCCTCATCAACCACAGATTTTTAAATATATATCAGTACATGAAACAACTGCACTTTACTACTTTAATATTTATACTTCTCCAACATTTTGAGATTTAATTTCAAATTTTCTCTTTGCCTAAGTAAGGAAATAACATTTATGAATAAGATTATACTTTAATATAAATAATACACCAGGTAAATTCTGTTCTACTTCTGCAGTCTGTTGTCAAGTGTCAATTAAATATGCATTTGATTTTTTCTTCCTTATGCTATGAAATAATGAATTCCTGCCTTACGTCATGAAATATTCAATTTCAAATTCTTCCTTACACTATGTCTTGAAATATTTAAATTTATTGTTACTTAGTCAAATATTGAGTTCTTTATTATTACCTAGTTCTACTTACTCATGTTATTGCCTTATTCTTACAAAACAGTCATACATAATTTGGAAAGTTGTCATGCTACAGCTAGATAAAATTTAGACTACAGACCTCTAGATTTAATTTGAATTTGAAAAAATGAATGCACTTAACTAACTTATGACTACCCCACAAACTTCAAATTCAATATATGTAGTTGTAAATCAACAAAATTTTTCATTTTCAATATTGAAAAAACAAACAAGTTATTTACCAACTAGCTTCAATAAGATTATTATGACCACTGTTGATACACTTCACTTCAATATATAAAAGTACTGAAATTATTGTGATGGTGTTAAACTGAGAACATTTGATATCAAAAAGTGAAAAATAAATTTACATAGCGCAGAAAATGAAAGTTAAGTACGTAAATGATATATACGTAAGCTTTATATTACAATCAACATTAAAGCGACATCTACCACATTGTTAACATTATTGTTTTATAGTGTTGATTTTAATCGCCTGTGTTCGAAGAGGCCCGGCATGGCCAGGTGGTTAGGGTGCTCGACTCGCAATCAGAAGGTCGCGGGTTCGAATCCCAATCCCACCAAACATGCTCGCCCTTTCAGCCGTGGGGGCGTTATAATGTAACAGTCAATCGTTGGTAAAAGAGTAGCCCAAAAGTTGGAGAAGATAGAATTTTGTTTTGTTTTGTTTTTCCGTGGTGTGTCCGGTTTACTTTGCTGTTTTGTATATTGATTTTTCTTTTTCTTACTTGCGAATGTTTACATTTGCATAAATGATTTCAAAAAGTTTAACACGATATGTATTGAAGAAATGTCTTCAAAATGGAATGTGAACATTTCGAAACATTAAAACAATGTCATTCATCACCGCTGTGGTCAAACTTAAACAAAACAAAAACAACATTATGATGAGACCAAAAGTCAAAATTATTCTTCCACTAGCAGTCCTCGTTGTCATCCTAAAGCCATAATGGATAATGTCTGTGGTCATAGCACCCAAATGTGTTGGGTATACTTTATCTACCAATCAAGATCCTGACGCCAGCAACTAAGGAGAATCAATTAAAGGTTAGGAGTTGAGTACTTGAACCCACAACACTTCAACTACTGCCTTTCGCTGGCTGCAGCCAGTTGCAGGAAGGCAGTTATCCCTTAACATTTAGACATAACCTTAAAGAAGAATTAAACCTCCCTAACATTTAACAGTGTAAAACTCCCAACTTCCACCCTTTTATTTAATATTATGATATATATATATATTAAGCAAAAGGTATTCTTATAGCATAAATAAATTACACTACATTTCTACAAAACTCTTAATCTTCACATTCAACACAATATTCAACCACCAGCTGAGATAAAACATCACTTGCGGGGGCAATACATAATTCAGTTGGTGTTATACAAGCATCACATGTTCATTAGAATAGTGGTCCTAAGTCACGGCTCGGCACCATTATTGACTATAACTCAACTAGATTTACTTGAGTCAGTGAGATAATGCAAGATTGTTGCTCTCATTGTTATCAGTAGGAAAATGCACGAGAATTAAATAAATCTGCTATATTACAGATTCCCAAGGCGATTTAGACAGGTAACTGTGTAGAATGATTGTATCAAAGTCAAACTTCTCAATTATCTGTTATTCCTGGATGCTCCAACCTTGGATAATGTTGAACAAAAAACTGAACAGTCTTACTCACTTAATCCTAATTCATCAGTAGACGTCTTTTGGTGCACATTTCCTGTTCTTATTCGCTCTTGAAGAAATTGAAATTACCTTTCACCCTTAAGTTCACTGCAGTCATTTAGCGCATTGTTTGTAATAATTAAGTAGGCAAGCTCTCAATATGACAACAATTGTTCAAATTTGGATAGAAGCATGGAGTTTGGTACATTTATAGTTTTTCATATGAACATTCATATAAAAGCCAGACACATTTGAGATCTTGCCCATGAAGGCCTTTATTCTTATGCTTTCTGTTGAACTCTTGGACTGGATGAATTTGCCTACCATGTCTCCTTAGTATCTTCAAGATACCTGCTTATTTTTTGGGTGAAAATATTTAAAAAAGTTTATTTAAGGGATCTGGTATCTCTGTTGTGTCTATGATAATGAATAAATACACTGGAACCTAGCTAGTCTGCACCTCATTTATCCACATCTCAGTTTCATCGACAAACCTTCCATGACAGATGTGTGTTACAAAATGTTTTTTGAGTCACGTAAAAGAAAAGATTGCCTATATATATGTAAATTTTATACATTATTAAAAAATCCATAACATAAATGGAGAAGCTTTATAACTGTTAATGACGACAGTTACAGGCGTCTAGTTATTTTTTGTGTTTGTGTGTTTTCCAGGAACCATGGTGAAGATGTGAAGATTGCTTATGGTGGTGGTGTAGATATACCGCAGAAGCCTGTAGATAAAATCATGTAGATGTCTGTAGACAAGAAAGATGTCCTTACAGAGCAACGATGAGAACCTACACCTGGGCACCAGCTAGGAAATACCTTTTCATGTTACAGACTGGACTCTTTTTGCTGTCTGACAGAAACAGACTAATGAGAAACTTATGTGTGCTACAAATAGTACAAGGGAAAATTATAGTTCTGGGTACGAGACTATAGCCAGAAATCTCTCAAACTTTTATGACGTTGGGTGTGTACTAATGCAAGTTTATATAACTGCACTCAACAAGGGACAGGATATAAAAGATACACTAAAGGCTCGAAAAGCTTCTTGGCATAAGTCATATTATAATAAATTTAGTAGCCTGAAACTTGAAAGAGCACATGAGAGAAAATATGATGATACCTTCAAATCCAAGCCCTGTAAAGACACTTTTCAGTGTAGGATCAAGAGAAACAGTGTAAGAAGTGTGATTTATCTGTGACAAGACTGATGGAAAATAGCACAAAACATCAACCTTGAACTGGATGAACTCAACATTCTGACACCAAACTGATGGCAAAACTAGTTCCAGGTAACATTCGTGCATTAGATGCATTCAGCCACAACAAATATTTGGTAGCCTTGTACAACAGAGCAAGAAGACAAAAGAAGAAAGAAGTTAAGGAGAACAGTGGTCTAGAGAGGGCAGAAGGTATTTCTCTGGCTGAATTAGCAGCTTATATTAAAGATAAAAATAAATGATGCAGATTTAGTAAAATTGTATACCTCCCATCTGCATCAGTTACAAGCTTGTGTCCCAGACAGGATAAACTCGACAAGGCTTAAAGAACATCTCCTTTCTCACGTACTTGGTCTGATGGCATACAATGATGGAAGAAAAGTAATCTGCATTTTTGATGGGGACATTGGCGCTGCTTTGTGATTTGTCAACTGGGACTCTGTATCTCATATGACAGGGTCATGCAAATATCTGATGATCTGGGAAATAGTGTATGTGTGTGTCCAGTATGAAAGAAAAGAGGTTGTATGTCCACAAAAATTAAGAGAAAGACTGTTCATGACGAGAAATGTTGATAACACTGACCATAATCCCAGTTCAAGAACTGCAAAGGACTCATTCCACAGAACAGCAATTTCACTTACTCAGCATCCCAGCCAAGATGAGATGAGGATTGATCGTGAAGTGGTTATCATTAATCATACTATCCCAAGAAAGAAAGGACTGTCTGAACTACCAAAATCATACACAGAGATAAGACCAGATGAAACTATCAAGTAAGATCAGTTTGTACCCGCTGTACAAGGCCGAGTGAAGCCAACATCACATAAAAAAATCAGAACAAAAATGACTTTTGAAGTTGTGCTCTTGAAAAGAAACAAACCCGTAAAAGATGATTACTTTCCTGATTTGTGTATCATGCATATTTTCAGTCACAACTTACATGGCCTCCAGCCATAAGAGTCTTGCTCCCACTATTTCATGAAAATGTCCAATACAGTGCAATGATTAGGTATTCCATGATAATTATTAGAGAAGCTGCCCACTACTTGAATTCTGGACAGACACCTATCATAGCAATGGGCCAGCTACTGTTTGCTATAGACAAGCAAATTCAGTGGAATGAACCAAATCTGTATGGACTCCTTCCTTGTTATGATGACACAATAGGTGTCCAGCAGTCATTTGCCAATGATGTCAGAAATCTAGCTGCAATAATAGAAGAAATGGACAATCCATTTAAAGAAGACAACACAGAGCTACTAGTGCTGGACACAAAAGGCATTATGACTCAATCTGTCATTGTAGCAGTTCAATCAGCATATCAGCTTGGCTTGTCATAGTATGAACTCTTTGTAAAAGAAAGACTATAGAAGCGTTTAAAGGCAAACAAAAACACAGTTACAAGAAACAAGCTACCATTGTTTGGAACCTCATCACAACTTATCACTAAGACAGAAACCACTTAATGTTACTGAAGTATGACTGCAAACTCTTTGCGTGATTATATGTACTTTGTCAGGAAAGAGAGGAACTTAGCAGAGTTTTTCAGACATGAAAACCAACCTTGATCATCTTCACTTTTTTCCATGGGAAAAATGTGCATTAGAAAAAATCAGAACTACTCCAGTGTCTGCAGACAAACACTCAAGTACAAGATGATGCTCCAGAAATGGAAATGAAGGTCTAAAACAGTGCATGAGAGAAGAACGTGGCAAAAATTGTCCGCAGGCGGGTCCTTCCAGGGATCATAGTTCCAGGAAACTGGCAGAACTTTCTTCATTCAGAAGGAAATAACACAGAACTTTTTGTGTATCTGGTAGACGCGATGGTGGCCTTGAATGTAGCTGGTGTGAAGTTTGTGTCTACATACAATGAAGATATTGTCAGTTTAACAACTACACATAAGCGAAGTCTTGCACCATGCAACCATAAGGAGGCTGACACAAGGAGACTACTCCATATAGCTCATGGTACAAGTGAAATACATAAAAGAGTGGTGATCAAAACTGTTGATACAAATGTTGTGGTTCTAGCCATCTTCTACGTCCACAAACTAAACATTGAACTTTGGATAGTCTTTGGTGTTGGGAAACACTTCACATACATGTCAGCAAACATCACTGTTTATTCGTTGCTTTTTCACTCTTTTGCGGGCTGTGATACGGCATCAGCATTTTGTGGAAAGAGAAAGAAAACTGCCTTTGACACATCGAAAGTTTATCCAGCGGTGGCTTCTGCTTTTTGTAACCCATCATGAGTAGCCCAAACAAATTACATCTGAGTATACAGCACTCATAGAGAGACTCACTGTGTTTCTGTATAGCCGAACATGTCCTTTCACACAGGTGAACCAAGCTCGTCAAGTACTCTTTGCTCAGGACACCAGTTCGTCGAAAATATTCCGCTGAGCCAGGCTGCAATTACAGAACATGTTAAACGTACTGCCTATCAAGGTGGTCATGTCTGGGGACAAGCTTTGGCACCACAGCAAACAATGGTAAGTCCGACTGAGTGGGGATGGAAATCAGCCACAAAGGGCTGCTGGACATAAAAATGGACCCCACTGCCAGAGGCGTCCAAGGCATGTTATGAACCTATTCACTGTAATTGCAAGAAAGCCTATAGAGGCATCTACAAACGTAGCAAAGCCAATCTGAACTGCACAGCATTGTGCTACTGTGCTGGAAGTTGTCACCAGCAATAGTTCATGTTTTTGTAAGACACTTGATTTATAGAAAAGAGTCTATATATAGGTAGTCAGAGAATTATGTATTATGCTTGGATTTACACTTTAGCTACATATTATGTTATATAGATATAATAGGGACTGTTTTTGTAGTAGTACATAAGTTGAATTCATGTTTAAAAAGTATTTGCCCATGTTCACTTGCATATCATGTTTGAAGAACCAAGTAGCTGAACATTTGTAGTCGATATTCATTTTCATGTGATAAAAATATTCACAAAAGTGTTCACGTATTGCTACATATCTATCAGGCAATAAAATCATAAGTTTTTTTCAATAATACATATGATGTGATGTTTTATTATGACTTAGGCGTGAACTGTTTGTTTGTAATTTAGCACAAAGCTACACAATGGGCTATCTGTGCTCTGCCCACCACGGGTATCAAAACCCGGATTCTTGCGTTATAAGTCCGCAGACATACCGCTGTGCCACTGGAGGGCAGGCGTGAACTGTCATACCTTTTCTTTCACGTTTTATAAGTCCAGTATGTTTACAATCCAGATGAGCTGTTAAGTCAATTATACTAAATTTCGATCTAGAACTCGCATATTTGTCGTTTAAATATAACACGCAAAGTTAGATACATAGTGTTAACTTCTTGAAGGTGTAATCATTTAAGAGTGTAAAGAAATATCGGTATCATCCATTTTACAGTTTGGACAGTTTTTATCTGACAGCATAATATCCTTAAATATGTATAGATTAGATTAGTTTTCATACAAGTTAGTGTACAAGCTTTGTTATATCTCTGTTGTTACTTAGTAAAGTCAATCTGCTTAGAATAAAATGAAATTTGAATTCTACTTAAACGTGTGATACTAATTATTATAGTAAATATAATGATTTTGAAACATTGTTGCTATACATATTAGACATAATGCTACATACAACAGTTCATTGACACCTAAGATAAAGGTCAATTCTAAGTTGCAAAAATCTATTCACAATATACAGCCAACAGGGTAGCTCGACTGTATATAAACATCTGTCAAACAGTCTATATTCACTTTGAATTCAAGGTTCATGCGAATACTATATCTTATAGTTCTACTAGTGATAACCATGGACAATTCAATTGATGTAAGTATGATTTTTGAATATATTTCTAAATTAAATTAAACTAATACTGTTACAGATATGTTTTGAATATACTTTTTGAACTAAATGAAGCGTGTATTGTTAAACTAAATGAAGCGTATATTGTTAAACTAAATAAGTACTGTCAGAGATAACTTATATTTATGTAGGTATTAGTCCCACTATCGATCAGCTGTAAAGATCTCGACGAATTAAAAAGAAATGCGTGCCAACAATTAAGCGGAATTTACTTCCTTCCGCGGCCTCTATCTGTTCAAGAGACTGAAGCTCTGACTATTGTAAGTTAATTTCATACCATTTATATTAATTAACACGAATTTCTATACAAAAAATTATCTCGTTTACTTCATTAGTTTACAGACACACACCGATGAAGATAAACAAACTTTTCGAGATCGTCTAGCGTGGGAGGAGAGGTAAGTTTTACAACTTATATATATAATTCACATATTTGAAATTATTTACATTTACACATTACATTCAGTAATATTCTCTGTCTTTTACAAGTATCTGATAAACGTCCTCACCTAGAAGACAGATAATTTATCGTTAGAAAGTCTGCGAGTAGTCTTTTACAGGTATCTGCTAAACGTCCTCACATGAAAGACAGAGAATTTATCGTTAGAAAGTCTGCAAGTAGTCTTTTACTGGTATCTGCTAAACGTCCTCACATAGAAGACAGAGAATTTATCGTTAGAAAGTCTGCGAGTAGTCTTTTACTGGTATCTGCTAAACGTCCTCATATGAAAGACAGAGAATTTATCGTTAGAAAGTCTGCGAGTAGTATTTAACAGCTATCTGCTAAACGTCCTCATATGAAAGACAGAGAATTTATCGTTAGAAAGTCTGCGAGTAGAAGAGTTAAAAAGTATAAGACAGCTTCTACTACTTGCAGTATATCTTTTAATCCTAAAACACACGGACTTACAAATAATTTGAACACTCTCAATACTAATATTCAAAACATACTGGACGATACAAATAACATCTAGATAGTAAAGATAAAGAGTATGTGTTTATTGAAACCATCTCGATAATCCGATAAGCACATGCTTACAAAATAAGGATCTTTTCATACCTGAAATGATTTTAACTACAATGTAAAAAGCAAATAAAAGTAAAAAAGATATACCGCTAGATGACTCATTCAAAATTGAAGTTACAACATTAGAATTACCAATAGGTAGCGCTAGATGCAAATTAACAAATATCAGTCTTGATCGACTTAGGAAAAAATCAGTTATTACTATAAATAACAACGATAAGCTTTGCTCTGATAAAGTAATAGCCTTAGCATATCTCAGAAAATATCCAAAATATAACAGTATTAGAGATCAAAGACGACCACTACTGACTCGCATGGCTAAGGACTTACATTCTTTGGCTAATGTTCCCAAAGGACCATGTGGCACAGAAGATATTAGTAAATTTGAACGTCATTTAAATGTTCAAATACATGTAGTTCCGTCGGAAAATTTAAACTATGTAATATATAAAGGTAATTCACGTGCAGAGAAAAATCTATCTATGGTTTCACGATCACCATTTCGGCGTTAAAACGTCAATGAAAGGTTTTCTCAGGGTAAATTATTATTGTTCAGAATGCAATAAAGCATTTGTAGAATTAAATGAACATTGTTGTTCAGAGTACTGTAACGTTTGTTATAGTAAGGAATATCTGAAAGATCAGTCTGTTATCTTTTATGATTGTAACAGGTTTTGTAAATCTGTAGAATGTTACAATCGACATAAATCAATGAATGGTATACAAATGAAATTTTCGTGTGATAAATTTTACCAGTGCAAGAATGTTTTTGCCGTTATTGACAGAAATAAACGTAATCCTGAATTTCATTGTTGTGGTGAATACATTTGTGTTGGATGTAAATCGTATGTCTTAAACACCCATTTATGTTTTCTTCAGGACAAAGATGTCAAAAACCTGTCAAATAAATATTTATTTTTTGATTTTGAGGCAGATCAGGAAACAGGAATTTACAAGGTAAACTACTGCGTGGTCCATGATTTTAATGGTAAGGAAGCAGTTCTCAAAGGATATAATTCATGTGACAAATTCTGTGAATTCTTATTTTCGAAAGAACATAATAATTATACAACTATAGCACATAATATGAAAAGTTTTGACGGTCACTTTATTTTGAATTATTTTATTCGTCAAGGGATAAAACCCGAGATTATTGTAAACGGCGGAAAAATTATGATTATGACCATCAAAGGTCTCGGAATAAAGATAATTGACGGTTATAATTTTATACCCATGTCTGTCATTGTTTCCAAAAACATTTGGATTAGAAGAACTGCAGATAGAATATTTCCCTCATCTTTTTAACATCAAGTCAAATCAGGAATATCGAGGACATATCCCGGATGTCAGTTTTTTCTCTCCAGACACCATGTCAGCATCCGTAATACAAAAGTTCCTGGATTGACACTGTCAGGAACGAGAAGAAGAATACATCTTTAACTTCCACGAAGAGATGTACAGGTAAGAAAAAAATACTATGACTTTTGATTCTTATTACTTGTGTTTCATTGTTGTTGAATGTTATATTTACCATTCTTTATTTACGTTTAGATACTGCCATTCACATGTAGATATACTTCGACGGTGCTGTCTCCAGTTCAGGGAAGAGTTTCTCACAATCTGTCATGTAGACCCATTTAGATATACGAAAATTGCTTCTGTGTGCATGTATGTTTACAGAAGTAAGCTTATACCACCACAGTCGATAGCTCTAATACCTAACCATGGATATTTTACGACCAACAACTACCGTCAAGTAAGTATTCAATGTTTAGACTATACACAAAAATTTGAAGGTATAAAGATTAAACATGCACTTAATGGCAGTGAGAAACGAATCCTGAATTACAGAATAGACGGTTTCTGTAAGAAAAAAATACCATCTATGAGTTTTATGGGTGCTATTATCATGGTTGTAATAAATGTTACGAGTCTAACACAAATAATGCAATTATTAATACACCCGAGTGGTTTATAAGAAATCGTACTATTGCCCGATCATCAACAACTGGAAGATCTAGGATACAAAGTCGGGACAATATGGGAGCATGAATTCAATAAAACGAGAACTAATGATATAGATTTAATGAATTTCCTTAGGGACCACACAATAGTTCCCCATCTGGATGTATGAGACTCCTTCTATGGAGGAAGAGTTAATGCTACAAGACTTTTATACAACGTAAAAAAAAATGAGAAAATATCAGCTATGAAGATTTTACATCTTTATATCCATGAACTAATAAATATTGTGAATATCCTGTTGGACATCCAAAAATTATAACGACACATTTTTCTACTTTAAATAACTATTTTGGATTCATTAAATGTAAATTTTAGCCACGAGGAAACTTTATCATCCAGTATTACCTCTGAGAAGTAAAGGGAAATTTACTTTTCCTCTGTATAAAACGTGTGTTGATCTAAGAATATCATCACAGTGTAATCATTCGGATGATGAGAGAGCTTTTATCGGCACATGGGTTACCGAGGAGGTGAAAAAAACAGTCGAGTGTAACTATAAAATAATACAGATTTATGAAATTTACCATTTCCCTGAAAGATCCACACAGTTGTTTAAAACTTATATAGATTCTAAAAATAAAACAGGAAAGTTCAGGATGGCCCTCTCACTGGGTTACATCATAGGCAAAACAAGAATATATTGAACAGTATGCTGAAAAGGAAGGAGTGCAACTAACCCCTGAAAACATAAAATTTAATCCAGGCAGAAGGTCAGTTACAAAACTTTGTCTTAACTCTTTCTGGGGTCGTTGGGGTATATCTGATGACAAGTCACAACTGACCTACGTAACTTCTGTTAAAGAATATCATTCGTTAATGAACGATAACACCAAAATTATAACAGATGCTGCTTTAATCAATGAAGAAGTAATAGCTCTTCATTGGAAACATAAACACGAATATCTAACACAGAAAGATCAAACCAACATCTTTCTGGTGGCTTTCACAACAGCACATGCTTGTCTGAAGTTATGTATTACATTCGTTTGTTTTGTATTATGATACAGACAGTATTGTCTACATTTCAGACGGATCTAACGATCCACCTCTAGGAGATTATCTTGGTGAGTTTACAGACGAGCTGGACGGACACTATATAACATCGTGGGTCAGTGGCGGTCAAAAAAACTCTGGTTATTTGTGCAACAGTGGATAGTCATGCTGTAATATCAGAGGGTTTACCCTTAAGTTTATCAACAGTGAAAAATTAATCTTTTCATCAATGAAATGTATGATAACCGAAATATTCCGTCCTTTTCAGCCTCCTATAACTGTGACTAATCATAAGAAGACTTGCAGAAACTTAAAGACTCAGACCATTTACAACAAAGAAGAAAAAAGAAATATCGTCCAGTTTACACCATACGGCACACTCTTCCAGACTTTAACACCACTTCCATACGGATACTAATTTTTTGCATCTCATGAAACTAACTCTTCGTCATGGTCTATGGACCGAAAAGATGGCATGTGCAGGGCGTTGGGGGGTGGTTCCGAAGTGCGCTCAAATATGATCTAGATAAGTTGAGTCACATTTCATTTTTTTATCATTAAAGTTCGAGATGGATAACCGTCTACTATATCCTTTTAGGTGTTTAGTGTCAGGTCTGACAGGAAGTGGTAAATCACAGTTTGTAAGTAAAATTTTAATCAACTACGTGCTACAAAAACGAAAGAATTTTAACCTAACAGACTGGAAAGAAATTGCAGAATGATTATCAAATATGAATATTCCCCATGAAGTTGTTGGAATTGTAGACAGATGGAAGTACATAAAACACGATACACATGATAAATGACCTAAACGTACTGTATCTAAATGGTATCATTTTTAATAAAGTATTATTGTATTATTCATTCATTTGTGTCTTTACTGTCATCATGAGCTGTTGTCAGCCTTTTAAACTCAGTAATATCTTGAGTCGTCTAAGAATGAATTTCTTCTGTTGTAAAGATCAAATTATTACTACTGTTAAAGACAAATTTGATGGTAAAGTAGACAACGTAGAAAATAATGTCTAATAAAACTCTACAATCTGTCTGTTTTAACCCTACACATCCTGCTAGTTTTGGTGGAGTACAGCCTTTATTTAGATCTGTAAAAGCGCTAGATAAGTCCGTAAGTCTAAAAAATGTTAATGACTGGTTAATTGAACAAGATACATACACTTTACACAAACTCGTAAATTATAAGTTTTTGAGAAACAGAGTTATTGTTTCAGGGATCGATGAACAATGACAGGCTGATTTGGTGGATCTTTCTAACTTAAGTCAATATAACAGTCAGTTTAAGTATTTACTCACGTGTATCGACGTGTTTTCTAAACATGCATGTATTGTTTCACTCAATGATAAGAAAGGTGCAACACTTGT
This sequence comes from Limulus polyphemus, assembly GCF_000517525.1. Taxonomy (NCBI): domain Eukaryota; kingdom Metazoa; phylum Arthropoda; class Merostomata; order Xiphosura; family Limulidae; genus Limulus; species Limulus polyphemus. Next base: position 172,491 of record NW_013665777.1, on the reverse strand, counting down.
AAAATCTTTCAAACAGAGTTTAAAACAAGGTCGAAAACCTCCTAAACTTCAAACCGATGCTGGGACAGAGTTTACTAATCGTCTCTTTAAACGATATCTCAAGGAACAAGACATTCACTTCTTTACTACACATAACGAAACAAAAGCATCTATAGTAGAAAGATTTAATCACACTCTTAAATTTAAAATGTGGCGGTATCTTACTCATCATGGAACTTATAAATATATCACTGTATTGAAACATCTGGTCAGTGCTTATAATCAATCGTATCATTGCAGTATTAAAATGAGACCAATAGATCTTAATCACTCTAATCAGTCTGCGGTGTGGAAAATACTTTACAAACCACCCACTAAAGTAAAATTTTAGTTCAAAGTAGGTGATCAAGTATGTATTAGTAAAGTGAAGCACCAATTTCAGAAAGGTTATATGCCTGGATGGACAGACGAAATATTTACGATTTCTCAGAGAATAGAGAGAAATCCACCAGTGTATATACTGCAAGACTATCTCGGAGAACAATTAAATGGAATATATTACGAATCTGAACTACAAAGAGTTATAAAGTCGCTCGATGACGTCCATGCTGTTGAAGAAACATTACGTGAACGTGGAAGTAGTAAAAACAAACAATATTTTAAAAAATGGGAAGGATATCCTGATAAATTTAATAGCTAGAACCCTCAAACAGATCTGAATCGCCTGCTGTCATAAGATGTTACGTATAAAACTATTTCTCATTATTTAACATGGATCAGTTGTATGTGACGTTACCTAGTAACAGTTCTATGAATTATTTTGTTAATAATGCTCTGACAAACTATATCACTCATCTTCCGAGATCAATCAACCTTGAAGGCTCGTGGGAAGTTGCCTTGGCAGAATTACAGTATTTACATAGTTGACATAATGTACCTGATGGTACAGGTTGGATCAGTTTATTACCTACCTCTGATGGTCACAATAAAGTCATTTATATTAGACCTAGTCATTACAAAAAGCCCGAAGATTTAATTAGAATACTAAACAGGTTAGACGAGTTAGACTATGAATTCGACACATATTCTGTATTTGACTGCGATTCATTCACCAGAAAAGTAAGTGTCAATATGCAAGGACACTCTATCTATTTTATTTGATTCTGTACTATCTGTAATACTCGGATTTGAGAATAATCATATAATATCAAAACCCACTACAGCTCCACATACTGTTAATAAGAAATAGAGGATTTTATTCGCTTTATATTTACTCAGATGTTGTGGAACCTAGTATTGCCGGTGACGCACATGTACCACTGTTACGAATCGTTCAAGTTAAAGGTCAGGAAGGGGACATGATTACTGAAACGTTTACAAAACCTCATTACAGACCTGGCCTAAAAAGAGATTTCAGACTATTGAGATAGATATAAAGGATGACATGGGTTGGTGTTTACCATTTGAACATGGGAGAGTCATTATTACGCTTACTTCCGTTGTCGTCATGAGAGTACCTTACAATAACGACCAATGGGTTTGTGTCACATATTACGATTACCATGTGGGAAATAGATTACCATATTTTGCAGGTAGTCACTGGCAACGAGGTATCTGTTTTGGAGATGATTTAAGCAACCTATTTCGTTCAGCCATACCTTTTCTGAAAAAAGGGGCATTAGCTTTAGGAAAACAGACAGTTAAATCAGGTATAAATTTAGCATCAGATGTCATACAGGGAAAACATTTTGTCATATTTTGCGAAGGTAGTCACTGTCAACGAGGTCACGGTTTAGGAGATGTTTTAAGCAACCTATTTCGTTCAGCCATACCTTTTCTGAAAAAAGGGGCATTAGCTTTAGGAAAACAGACAGTTAAATCAGGTATAAATTTAGCATCAGATGTCATACAGGGAAAACATTTTGTCAATGCTGGAAAACAACGAGCAATATAAGGAGCTCAGACTGTGGCTAGAGAAGTTCTACACAATAAAAAGAAGAAACAGAAAGGCCCCGTGTTCGGAATATCTAAAGCTAAGAGACGAAGAACATTGACTTTAGAATTTTTAGACAAGTAATCATGACTCTCCTACCGCATGAAAAGTCCTGTCAGTGTACAAAGTCTGTGCTAGACATATTTTCTCTTCATCCCACACAAACAGTGATTGAAGAAGGTAAGTGGACTGAATATTATCCTCTATCTTCAGTGACCGACAGAGAACCTATAGAATTTTCTATATCGGGATCAGGAAATGAACAGTTAGATCCAGCCCAATCATATCTTCATGTAAACTCAAATATTGTCAAGCCTGATGGTACCAATATAAAAAAGGACGAAGATACATCTGAACCTGTAAACTTGTTACTTTATTCCCTGTTTTCTCAAACAGATGTACACCTTAAATGATAAACTCATTTCTTCTTCTCATATAAGGCCTACATAAAAACTTTACTAAGTTATAATGGTGAAGCTAAGAAAAGTCATTTGACATCATTCATGTGGATAAAAGACACAGCAAGCAATTTTGATGATCTCGATTTTAATTATGGCAAAAACGATGGAATCAAATATCGACACGTGGTAGTCAAACAGTAGACATGATCGGTCGTTTACATTCGAATATATTTTTACAGAACAAATTCTTGCCTAATGGTGTAACTTTAAATCTTCGACTCATACGTATTATGTCAAATGATGAATCGGGTTTCAAAATTGTACTACAACATGTTTCTATCTACGCTAGAAAAGTCAAGATCAGCCCGTCAATCGTTCTGTCACATTCTAAAGCATTTCAGATAGGAACAGCTAAATATCCTTTGCAATATATATATATATATATATAATGTGTAAATCCTTTTCAATTCCCCAGAAAACCTGCAAGCATCCATTGATAATGCTTTTTTAGTTCAAATACCTACACGTCTTGTGTTGATAAAGATGCATTTAATGGATCTTGGAAGAAAAATCCGTACAATTTCAAACATTACAATATCAACTTCGTGGCAATCAACATGGATGGAAAACAAATTCCCACTCGACCTTTACAACCAGATTTTGAAGGTGAGCTGTAATTGATGCTGAATTATATGCACGAAGCTATGAAACATTATTTAGTGGAACTGGAAAACAATTTCAAGATCAAGGAATTCATATGGGATATGATGAATACTCGGGAGGATATACATGCCTTGCCTTTGATCTTACACCTGATCTATCTGCTGGAGATTCTCACATTAACTTGGTGAAACAGGGAAACTTACGAATTGAATTACATTTTGGTAGTGCTTTACCTAATACTATAATGATCTGGCATATGCAGAATTTCAGAAATCGATCGGTATAGAAACATCATAACAGATATCTAAGAAGATATGAATACTTGAAAATTGATTTAATACTCTCACAGAATTTATGTACGAAAAAAAAAAAATTGGAGGTGTGTTTGCCAGCGATCAACTACCAGACCATGCAGAAAAACAATTATACATCCTCAACCTGGATCGTAGTCATAAAGCTGGTAGCTGTTGGGTCCGTATTTATTTTGGTCGAAATGAAAAAAGGAGAATACTTTTGATCCCTTAGGCCTACCTTCACATAATCTCAACATTAGAAAATTCACCAAGAAGAAATGTAGAACGTGGACTTACAACCAAAAAAGTACTGCAAAGACCATATTCAATGGAGAATATTGTATAAATTATGCCTATTATCGTTGTCGACATGTGTCAAAACGAAAAATCTTATCTAAATTTGGATCCCATATAGATAGTAATGATATGTTTGTTCATTATTTTGTTTTAAAACGTTTTCATGTAAATACATCCTTAATAGATGTGCCTGTTTATGTAGATCAGATTGAAAAATGTTTGTTGTGAGGAAATAAATTACTAAAAATAATTATTGTGTCCAGAATCATTTATTATAATAATATTACTGAAATATTTAATCACTTGAATAAGTTTTGATTAAGATATGTTCCTTTTTAGAACGAATTAATTAATATATTCTTGTTGAGACATGTTTTGTATGAGTCATCCTCTACTTTGTGGTACAATTACATAATAATTCAATATGGCGCCTAGCAACCCGCCCCCTGATGGAAAAATTTGGTACTATGGGCCAGTAATCTTTGATTGCGACACACATATGGCGCCCTCTGGCGACAGTATATAACAACATGGCAACCCAGTAACGCGCCCCTAGCGACGCGCTCCCTGGTAGCAAAATGTAGAACTATGATCTTGTCATCTTTGACGACGACTTGCATGTGACATCATCCCCTGCGGCAGCCAATCAGCGCGTGTGTCCAGAGTGCTAGGGTAAGCACTCGCATTTTGTATTTTGCAGTTTTATGGGCGTTTTTTACATATAAGGAAAGCTACTTTTCATGTGCTAAGATAAACTGTCATTAATCATGAATTTACATAACTTCCTACTCCAGCTAGTTTAATGATAAGATTAAGTGATCTTATCCTAAATTCTCTGTTAGCATCATCGTATTCAAATAACAATGCCGCTAATTGTACCAAAACTGAAACGTAAGAAGGATTTTGAAAAGGGGGATGCGGCTTTTGCAGGGGACCCATTATATACTGTAACTCTGGAGTACCATGATTCCCATTAAAAATGAAAATTATTCGCATTAAGACAAATAAAAAAAACAAAAATATAAGGCGGAAAGGGTGCTCGAAGAAATCAGATTTTATTGGTACTCCTAATGCAGATCCTTATAATACTTTTTAAAGTGGCATGACGTAATTCGAAAACTCCAGTTTGGGACAAAACGATTAAATATCATGAAATGTAAAAATCATACCACCTTACACTCACAAATAATACACTGGTGCGAAATAACTAATGAATAGCAAAGTAGCGTTCACGTGGACAGATAAATCGATTTAATTTAATTGGTAGCTACGATTTTTATATAATGCTTGTACTGTAGAGATGCAGAAATCAGTAAATTACAGCGATTTCGTAAAAATGACCAATAATATACAAAGATTAAACAAATATGTAAACACACTAGAATTGTTAAATATTTTTTATGATATCTATCAGGGACGTTTCTATGTTCATTTACTATAAAGGGGCCCTTTTGTAGACTTAATATAATGAAACATGAAGCGGCCCTTTGCCAAAAAACGATGAGGAACGTGCCTCATTGTGGCTATGGCACTGGTTTTATACATTTAAATACTTATTCAACGTTCACTATTATTTTTCTACTTTAACTGTGAGTGTTTTGATTCTGCCACTCAATATATATATATAGGGACCCTTCTGACGATAATTAGAAGCCATTCTGATGTTAGTCAAGGGTCCTTTTTATGCCAGACAGAGAAGGGTTCCTGTATATAATCTGAATGGGCACTATCATTAGAGGTGCCGGTCCTGACAGTTATTAATATATTTTAGTTCATTTCATACATCGAATTTACAGCCCTACTAAAACGTTAAATAACCTTTATCATAATCGAAAAGAACAGATCATACTTGCTTATACACACCAAAGATTCAAACTTTTAACAAATTAAAAGTAAGATCTTAAATTATCGAATACTAAAACTCCCCAAAAAGCCTTTCTTAAAAAAATGTAACTTTACTTTCAAATTTAAGTACACCTCCAGTGTCTCAGCGGTAAGACTGAAGGTTTATAACAAATAGCCTATTGTGTAGCTCTATGTTTAACTACAAACAAACCTTGAAGTAAAATGCAATCTTGAACCTACAGACTTATGTCTGTGCTTTACAACTACTAATGGTCAAAAGCATGTTTTATGGTCTGACATGCTTTCTGTCCGTTATTGCAATTTTTAATATACAAGGGCTGTTCCCCAATTTCTGCTGCTTTTGGTGATTGCTGCCCTTTCGAAACATGCAAACAATATATTTCCCTAAGCAAACGTAACTCGTTCTTTTCCTTAAAATACGTGGTGCTTGACTTACAATAAGCGGATCGCGGGACAGAAACTCTTTACCGATCATGCTCGCCCTTTCAGTCGTGGGGGCATTATAATATGAATGCCAATCCCACTATTAATTGGTTAAAAAGTAGACCAGTAGTTAGCTGGTATTGACTAGCTGTATTCTCTCTAGTTTATCAATCCAAAATTGTCAGGTCAAGGAAAAAAAGCACTATATGCTATGTTGGAAACAGGAGTTAGCTACATCTTGTATTAACGAAGACAAATATACATTCATGAATAAACATGACAAATTCAAACAAAGGACAAATGTGAACATAAAAATGTTCGTACAAAGTCTAGTTCCATTTAATAAAAACTTCTGACAGAAATGTACCTTCAATTTCTTTCTCAAAACAATTTGAATAATATGATGTAAAACAAATACATGCTATGAAATCCTAACTTTGCCTACAAAACATCGAATATAGACTTACGTAACGAAGAAGGGAATTCTTTGATTAAGCCTGTATCCTTTAATGAGAGTTTAGACAACAGTAAAGAAACTGAATAATGTACTTAAGTAATTGACTGTATCATATAGTGAAAATAATTACAAATTTCTTTATTTTCTGTTTTTTTTAAAGTTACATAATCTTTAAGTAATTTTGTGAATATTAACTACTTAAAGATTCATAATATTGATTTACTAATTCGTCATATATATAAAAAGACTGGAATGAAATTCTTAATACAAAATTTGAAACACAGAGGATTATAATAATAATATTAAAAATGCCTCAGAAGCCAATGCATTCGATAAAAGTATAAAATTTGTTTCATGTCATCATATTTTCTTAGGGTCGATGCTTTTCAGAACATTAAAAATGAACTGGAATAAAAAGTTTTAAAGAATTCGGTGACAAGGTTATCATCAAACAGAAAAGCTGGTAACTATCTTTTCATATCCACCACGAGAGGGATTACTGTTCTCAGTTTGTTAACGATTTTATTTGTGGTTAGTTTGTTTATTTGAAGTTAAGAAAAAGCTACATCAAGTGCTCTGCCCACCACGGGTATCGAAACCCGGTTTCTAGCGTTGTAAGTCCACAGACATACCGTTGTGCCACTGGGGGGCTTTTTGGTTAGAATATCATGAGATGGATTGTAATTTTCAATTTAGTAATAATTTCATTAGTACTAAGAATATCGTGAAACGGGTTGTAATTTTCAGTCTTGCGTTATCTTAAAAAGTCCTCTGGTTAGTCAATGGTAAGTTTATGAACTTACAAGTCTAAAATCTGGAGCTCGATTCCCCCGTGGTAGACACAGCAGATAGCCCATTGTGACTTTGCTTTAAAACAAATACAACGCAACAAATTTCGAAACTATGATAATAAAGTCTGATTAACCCTCAATAATGAACACCTACTGGTACTTAGGAGTAGGCAGTATTTCAAAGGAACTTTGGTGTTAGTTAGCATTAAGCCTTTAAAATATAGTATGAGCACACTTATTAAATTATGATTGGAAATATTTTTGTGTGTGTTGGTGAAATTTTCTTTGCCTTTTTATCTGCTTGCTGTTTAACATACTATACTGACTATTACGATGACTGGAATGCCAACCTCAGGAAGTAACTATTCTTATTAATTTTGGTGATTTTTTTTATACTCGTATTTGAGCAGCTACATTCTCATAGTTAGCTGCAGACAGTGGAAAGTGGTAAAAATGTGGATTTAATAATCCATTATTTCTGTTTGTCTGTGTAATTTGTAAGGCTAGCGAATAGAGATTAAATCAAATCGACATTGAGTTCTTACTGCTGTGCGTTGTCCTACATTTTCACATACTTATAAAACCAAAATTAGCACTACAACATTTTACGTTGTAGCTGACACTTTGGTTTTACTGCTCTTGTTCTTCTTGCAGTTTTTGTTACACGGATTTTTAGAGAGTTTATCGTTGTAGTTCCTTTCAAGGATTAGAAATAGTTTATGAATGTGGAGTATTGCATTTTATGATTGGGTTTATTTTTTCTTTCTGTCTGTTCACGTACTCCGAGAAGAAAAACTCGGAGTTTTGGAATAGAAGTTTAGAATCGCACACTTGTTGTTAAGGGTAAGTTTGAACTTAATATTCTTTACTAAGTTTATACAGCAAAATAGGCTAACTTCTGTGTTGTCTCATCAGAGAGCAAAGAAACAAACGGCTTTAAGTTTTGTAATGCAAATCTGCAGTTATATATAATAGACTTAATTTTGTAATAACAATAATTTTGAAGCTGCCTTTGGAAAAGTTCATTTGAGAATAATTATTTGTTTCTAACTTCTTTCTGGTTTAAGGAAGAAGTAGCATTCAGACAAAAATAACTGAAAACAATGCTATATGAGTTTGCGGTTTTAACCCATATGGACAAGTTGCACAGAAGAAGCCTCTTTGTGTTACGTTCATTTCTATAAGCGTACGACCTGCAGACTGGAATAAGTAATGTTTTCTATAAGCGGAATACTATAATAGTTGCAGGTATGTATTTCTATCAAATAAAAAATTGGAATATATACATGTATATAGTTGATTTATCAAACTACGAAGAAATGGCGTTCAGTGGTGGTTTTACAATTTACCACTGGGAAAAAACCTGAGAAAGCGAAAACTTATCTTGGCTATGGTGTATTGATTTACAAGCGTCGTCGCCGCTGCTTGCCTTATCCACTTTTATGGAACATATTTTACACTATCCACGCACGTTTTAAGTTTCAGTTTTTTTTTCACAAAGTTTAGTTTTTCTCTTATACATTTCGAGGGTAATATCCACGTGGCTTTCATGGTCATATTGATTTTTTGAATATGCAATAGAGAGTTCTGACACTGATATTTTTCTAAGTTTGTCTGAGGAGACTAATATTGCACATTCTTCCTAATTTATAAATTGGTTAAAATATATTTTGTTAATTTAAATTGATTTCTGATTTATTTGTTTTATCTTTATCGCTTTTCTCTGCTAAAAGTTAATAACTGTTATCGACAAAGAAAAGCTGTTTTTAAGGGCTTTACTTGTTTGTTTGTTTTGTAACTAATCACAAAGCTACATAATAGGCTCTGTGCTCTGCTCACCACGGGTATCGAAACCCAGATTCTGACGTTGTAAGTCCACAGACATACCGCTGTGCCACTGGGGGGGGGGGCTTTACTGCATTTTTATTTCGTTATTTCATTTTTCATTGAGTTTTATTTAAATTTTTTCATTGCTAAACCGCTTGTTCTTATCATATTGTTTCATAAAACTCTCTATTTAAACGATTTTTTAATCATTGAAGCTTTGTTATATTTGCCAAAATGTCTCCCGGTAGGACAGCGGTAAGTTTATGGACTTACAACGCTAAAATCTGAGATTCGATTCCCCGCGATGGACACAGCAGATAGCCCAATGTGGCTTTGCTCTAAAAAACACACATTCACAGAAACATAGGTAAACTGTTAGAGCTTAAAACGCACGAAGATTGTCTGAAAATTTTATAGCGGCTCATAGAACGGCTCCGAGTTTTGATTTTTTTTTAAGCTCATAGCTCCGTCATCTCTGCCATGTGGTTTGGGTGCGCGACTTGCAATCTGAGGGTCGCGGGTTCGAATCCCCGTCACACCGAACATGCTCGCCCTTGGGGACATTATAATGTGACGATCAATTCCACTATTCGTTGGTAAAAGAGTAGCTCAAGAGTTGGCGGTGGGTGGTGATGACGAATTGCCTTCTCTCTCTATTCTTACACTGCTAAATTATGGACGGTTAGCGAAGATAGCCCTCGTGTAGCTTTGCGCGAAATTCAAACAAACAAACCGTCATTTGAGATCTAATTACAGTTTTGGACCCAGAAAATCAAACCTGCCTAAAATAATTTCAATTTGAGGGTAAGCAAGTACAGATCCTCATGAATAATAAAACTGAACTGGGTATACGCACACTCCATACTTGGTATTACTGGTGTACAAAAATATAGCTAATAAAAAGGAAGAAAAGTCTCGTATATTGATTTACTCTAATACTGCCTAAAAGAATTTCAAGTGCCGAGGCTTTTGAGAATTCCCTTTTGTTTTTTCATATACATGATTATTTTTCAATATAAGTTGCTATTGTAGTATTCCTTTCAGAACATTTCTCTTTTAAGAAGGTACAATTTTGGTTTGGTAGCTGGTAAACCTAAAGTTACATAATGAGCTTCCTGTGCTCTGCCCGCCACGGTATCAAAACCCGACTTTTATCGTTGTAAGCCTACAGACTGACAACTAAACCACTAGAGGCAGGAAGCTACGAAAGGATCCAACGAAGTAAAAAGAAAAAAAGGATTTCCATGTGTGTTCAAGTGGAATTTGATAAATTTTTATCCATGTTTTATGTTTTTAGTATGCTTTTGTGAAAGTAAAATTGATAGCCCTAAAGAAACAATACGTATGTTAATTTTGATAAATAATAAAAAAAAATCAACAATTAAATCACTGATTTGGTCACGATCAAGTCCCAACATAATCTTAGTAACTTTAAAGATTACTAGTAATTATTATGGAACTTTAGAGGCGTAAGTGACGGCACCGCTTGAGGGCATTAGGAGGTGGGTGGAACTGTTAATTAACCATATCAGCCAATTATAGACAATTGGAGATAATTATAGTTTAAAAAGATCATGACTCCAATTATCTATACTGATAAAACAGCCTCTGTGTTGTGCGTGTGTGTTAGTCAATCAGCTCCATAGTGACTCGCAATCTGCGGGTCGCGGGTTTGAATCCCTTTCCCACCAAACATGCTCGCCCTTTCCGCCGTGGGAACGTTATATGTGACGGTCACTCCCACTATTAGTTGGGAAAAGAGTAGCCCAAGAGTTGGCGGTGGGTGGTGATGACTAGCTGCCTTCCCTCTAGTCTTACACTGCTAAATTGGGGACGGCTAGCGCAGATAGCCCTCGTGTAACTTTGCACGAAATTCAAAACAAACAAACAAACAGCGCCATAATTTCAAGAGGAACAAGCCTAGAGACCTAAATCCTTTCTCGCTTACTAAGAGAATTCTGAGGGTGTGCACCTGAGTATTTTTCTCAAACAAATTTTGCCCTGTAGCCCATAAGCCATAACAAGTGAAGTATATGCTGTCATCTGTCGCTTGGTACAAATTTTTAGGGAATAAGGGTTTAATAATAACAACAGTTTTATAACAACAGGTTTTTTAAGCTTATAAGTGTTTGAATTCATAATATTGGCGGAAATTATATTTAAATGTTAGTTCGATGCTTGTATTTCTGATTTTGAAATTGATAAAAAAATATTTTATTACCCATGCAGCGAAAAAACAGATCTATAATAATGAAAGGACGTGTCTGTGTGTGTGTGTGACCGCCGTAACTCGAAGAGGAAGGAACATAAAAAGCTGAAATTTTGCACTCATACTAAGTGGACCCTGAGGGTGTGCACCTGGGTATCATTACTTATCTACGTGCTTGCGCATCTTTTTATGCGAAAAACCATATAGAAAAGAAATCAGACTACCATAGCTCCAAGAGGAAAGAACCTAGAAATCTGAAATTTTTCACCCATATCAAGTGGACCCTGAGGGTGTGCACCTGGGTATTATTATCTTATCTACAAGCGCATCTTTTTAATGAAGCAAACTAACAAAAAACCACATAGAAAATAAATGATTCCTTATATTATAAATAGAAATCATAGACAGACACGCACGTGTGTGCGTGCATGCGTGCGCATTTTTTAATGAGGCAATCTAGCGAAGAACCACATATAAAAGAAGTAGTTCCATATATAACAACTTCTAATACATAGAAAAGCCAGAGTGTTTTGGTAACAATGCGTTCCAGTAATGGCTTTTATACTTAGCAATTGTTACTTAGCAATAAAAGTATAACCTAATATTATTGATAGAGGCTATATAAAATGAAATGTATAAACTACAACATTGAAAAAAAATGTTGTTTTCTAATTAAAAGGCTTCATTAACTAAAGTGGTTTATTTAAGTTTAAAATCGGAGGACAAGTCAGAGAGAAAGTTACCTTTATAAACAAGCCACATCCCGTAAAGGAGCAACAAAATTATAGAGGTTATACTTTTATGCTAAAATGGGTTCAAAATACACACACTGACATAGTCATCTAGAATAAATCAACCTAATAACCTAAGCGAAGCAGAGTGCTTTCGCTAATTGGAAATAAGATCAAATTTGTTTTTGTTTTTTTGCTGCACGTATAATAACGACTTTTATTTTAAAATATTTCAAAACAAAAAAAGTGAAGATACAAACGATGCAAAACAATTTTACAAAAATCATTTCTGAACGAGTAGTGCAGTAGTGAGTTTCGCCAGAAAGTGAAAGGAGAGGAAACGCCAACATGGGATGAGTATCACAAAAGGTAAGCGATATTTTCCATCATGCTTAACTATCCCTTAATAAATGTTGTTTAAGACTCATAACGTTGCTTATTAGCAATTAATATTTAGAATTATACACGTACTTTTATTTACGTTAAAATACTATCATTTGCGTGCTTTCGGCCCTCTTCTTACCGGCGCTTTCATCGGGTAACAATGTCCTGAGCGATAAAATTTCATTAACTGTGGAACTCCGTTTTACTTTTTCAGCAAATGGTTTTAACTTAATATTTTTATCCCTGTCTTTTAGTTTTTTGACAGCTCTGTCAATAACATCAGGATGAATACCTCTTTATACTGTCATGTGTTTAATTAATAATAACTCATTATTGATATCATCCTGTTTACAACATAATTTTAGTATTCTGTCCACATAAGAGTAAAAAACAGTAGTTTTTTGAGATTTAGTGTGTCAAGATTGTTGATGTGGCGGAATGGTTACAGAGAAAGGTTTACAATAAATGGTAGTTTCCAATTTATCCTTATTTTTACTAAAACATCCCAAAAAGGTAAACAACCAGTTGTCTCAACTTCATAATTAAATCTTATAGAATTATCAATGTTATTAAGGTAATTAGCAAAATTAGCCAGTTCGTCTTTACCATACCGCCAAATCAAAAGTGTGTCATCCACATACATTAACGAAACTTCAGGTTTTTATGCACTTTTTTTAAGCGCTTCACTTTCAAAACTGTCCATAAATAAATCACACAATAACGGAGATAAAGGAGAACCCATAGCTAAACATTTGTTCTGTTTATAAACTTTGCTGTCAATTTGGAAAAATGAGTTTTCAACACATATTTCTACCAGGTTAATTATATCCATTATTTCTAAGACTGAATTATCATTTTCTATCAGTTTTTTTCTCAAAACATTCAATAGCTATTTTCACAGGCACTTTGGTGAACATTGACACAACATCAAATGACACCAAAATATATTTTTGGTCTAAAATTATATGCTCAATTCTTTTCACAAATTCAAACGAATTCTTAGCAGTGTATTTATTTTTATTCCTTAAAAATGAGAATTATTTATATTTAAATTTTGCTACATTATAAGTTGAACTCTTAATATTGGATACAATAGGTGTGAAATCGTTACCAATCTTACGAACTTTAGGCAAGGCATATAGGTAAAATAAAGTTACTTGGAGTTAAACTTTGCTTTTCATAAGGTGTTAGAGTTATACAACTCTTAATTTTTTCTTTAACTATTGTATGGAGTTTATTTATAGGATTAACTTTAATGCTTTCGTACGGACCTTCTTACAAAATTTCTTCAACTTTAGAATCGTAATAATTTTTATTAAGAGTTACAGTTTGGTGACTGGAAACAATCTCATTTTTAGAATTGTGTATAAAATTATCGTTGTTTTTACAGAATTGTGAGTTTTTTAACATCTTAAATTATTACCAACTAGCTGGAGTACCTGTCCGCTGGATGAAAGTTATGTCAATTCATGATTAATAACAGGTTATCTTAAGACGTAAAGCTGCTTCCCTTAAGTTTTGCATTTTGAGTTTTGCAGTTTTTTGGGACGTTTTTGCGTTTTTTACAATTACATGGAAAATTTGTATGTATCTCCCCATGGACCCAACAAACTATCATGCCAAATTTGGTGAATATCCATCAACAGGGCGAAGTACTTACATGGACATACAACAGACAGTACTATTATGTTTATATAGATTCAAAAAGTGTCTAGAGTTAAGTTGTCATAAAAATAAAATTCAAATTGTGTGAAACCGAATTTATGGGCCATGTTTCGTTACCATAGTGTTATTGAACATATTTCTATAAATAGTAAACAAAAATAAATGTGATTATATTACTTAATTAATAATTGAAACTGCCTATATTTAGTAATTCCGTATTTAAAGAATTGAAGAAAATGAAAACAGTTGTACGTTTCACAAATATTTCATTCACTAAGACCACGGTTTCGCCAGTAAAAAACATCACTGGTAAAGACTTTAACCAAAGAATCAAAATAACCGTGACATTCAATTGTGTATTAGCATACAATACAAGGCAGCATGACAGCGATACCGTTAATGGTAGGCAAATGATCATGTGTGTGTGTGATTAGCAAGGACGATGAAGACTTTATTAAAAAATATGCTTTTGCTAGTGCTGTTCTTCTCACTGTAATTTTGGCTAACATATAAATGAGAATTATTAGAAGAGTATCCCCAAGTTAAGATATAATACAATAACGTTAGCCGTTGCTCCATAATTATAGAGTTAACATAAAATGTTCAGAAAACCGACTTTAGTGACACTATCATACATGCTTCCTCAAGACCCAATTTCTTATTAACTTGCAGTCTTCCATAGTTTGTTACACGGGTTTATCACTGTACCATTGTCATCTGAAAAATAAAAACAAACTGCTATCAATAATGGTCATACAACTAAGTTAATTGGCACATTGTTGTTCAAAACATTAAATACTATTAACTTAAAATTATACTCACATACTGTGCCAAATAACAACAGAAAAAAATGATATAAGATAAACTACATCAGAGGTGTCGCTACGTATTTAAAAAATTCGAGGCTCGGGCCAGTAGACGCGGGGCTTTTCGGCGTTTCAATATGACATCGATCACGGTTTTCTGTTCTGGTATTTGAAGACATCAACTGGGAATTCAGGGCACTGTCAAATAGAATCGGGGCACGGACCCTATGTGTCAGTGCCTAGTGACACCTCTGAGCTACATTTGAAAAACCTTCTCACGGAATACATAACACACTGAACAAAAAATATATAGACCAGATTTCTACTGTACAAACAATCTGGGCAAAATGTTATTAAGGACAAAGACAAAACTGTAAAGTACAGCTACATTGGTGTTTACCACTTACCGTATCAAGACTGCAATAGTTTATATGTAGGTCAGAGGAGACATACCATAGAAACGAGAGTTAAAGTACATTCAAGAAGCTGGAAATTCAGGAAAATATACCAGACTTTTGATTCCACCTTATGGAAACTAAATACCAACTTTCTCCTGAAAAGAATGCAAACTTTTACAAGTCTGTGAAAAAGGTAAAAAACAACAACAACTAAAGAGAATGTAAATTTTAGAAATATATAAAAGTCTAAAAACGAATCCAGACAAACTCCTAAAGGACCAAAGTAATTTAATCTCCTCCCCACTTACTTCAAGGTAAATGTCAAGGTTACTTCCGGATCTTTGGTTAATGTCAGTACCAGTGATGTCATTATCGGCCCAACCATGGTCGTAATACATTACATATTTGTGAAACGAACAACTGTCTTTCTTTTCCTCGATTTTATATGATTTTCTTTCCCATTAGCAGAATGTCAATAAATTTAAGCTCATGCCTGATCTTATTAGTGTGTCGATATCCATATTATATATTTTCACAATAGGTGGCGAGTAACACAATTTTAAAATATAACATGCAAGTGGCATTGGTTTTGACTAACATTCTTAACGAAAGAGATTGATGAGGCTGTGGACATACTTTTACTGTCAAAACTTGTGCCAAGAATGATTTTTTTATTGCATACGTGAGTTTAGTAATGGGCTTTAACGTTCAAAGTTGCCAAAAACGTAACAGAAGTGAGCCAAGTTAGGCAGTTAGGAAAATCAGTAAACGACAAGACAGCTGCGAAAGTAGACGAGATAATCAAAAACTGAGAGACACATCTTATCGGAATTCAAAATTTGTCTCTAAATTGAATACAAGTTTCAGTCGGCAGAAAAGAAATATGGTTGAGAAGGGATGAATTTATGATCAAACATTATTACAGGTGGCGAATATTATTTTCACCAATTTTTGCCGGAAACTAAAATCTGATAAATGAGATAAATAGCTGAATTTTGTTCAGAATATCTCTATCGGATATCAATCATTTGCTAATAGCATTCGCACTGACCTGCTAATAAAGAACAAGTACGTAATTTAGCCATTTCTGGACATTAATTATTTATCAACGATATTCCTAAAGATCTGCTAAGAAAAGCAAAACAGTCACACTATTACTATGTATAATCGTTTTTCAATAGTATTCCCAACATTTTGTCAAGAAAAGAAAGAGGCATCGTATAACAAACGAATTTTAAATAGACTGTTTAAGTACTGGTTTTTAAACTTCAAAAGTTACACGTCTTTTTTCAAGTTTTTTTTCAATGTAAGAGTTTTTGGATTCAGTGCTGTTCAATTTTCTGCATTAAATCTTCAAACTTCATAGATAACATCTCTACGTTTATGTGAAAGGAGAGTGTGGTGGATAGCTACCGGTACTCTAACATAGGGTGTTCTTTTATCATAAGCTCCTCGATATAAGTATTAGCAGTAAGTGAATAAGTAACTGTCAATAACTACTAGTCAAGTAACGTACTTCACCGAATCTTTTCCAGCGATATTTGTAGAGAAAATCCAAATATAAAGAATGAACATTCGAGTAAAGTCCACAAAAAAATCACATAAGGAAGCACATGTAACGCTACTTTACAGATGTTCCTACATACAAGAAGTAGTAAACTGACAGGAGAAAAGAAAATACTGTCTCGGATGTGAAGGCGTAAAACTAGAATTGTTTGGAAATAATTAGCATACACGCATTCACTATTAAGCCTGTAACGTAATAATGACGTTGTCTAAAATAAACCTTTGCTTATAGTCTTAGGAATGGATATCATTTGTAACGAGATATTTATTTGTTTAGATTGCGAAACAATAAAATCGTTTCTGTACAGTAGACTGTACATAATTTCACACTAACCAGACGAGCTAAAAGACCTACAAGCTTGAAATTCTCTGTATAACAAAAATAACTACATTACGTATACGAAATGTTGTTATTTATTTTGTTTAACATATGTTTATGTCTTAGTGTATAACTGGAACGTGAAAAAAGCGCACATCGTACGATTATACCTCAATGTGACTAAATCGAAGCCATACGCAAAGCTACGTATCATTTATTTTACATGTTAAATTGTTATTGTCAAGTAACAAACGAGTCAGTTAACATTTCAGAATTTCGTATTATACGCACAGCCTTTTCTATTTATGAAGTGGTAGACTAGATGGTAGGAGCTAGTCAACAGAATCCACTGCCACTCTTACGCATAGAGCATCCACAGAGCCCGTTTCTGAGGCAACGGGAATACTATGATCACAGTCCATATACACTTGATGAAGAGGAACCCACTTTCAGAAAATAAATGTTCAGAGACGGCTTGAATAAGTAATAAAATTTTTTTTATCATAAATGTACAACGTTTGGACAAGGTAATGCCCTCATCTGGCACAAGTAGTATACTGATACACATGAATATATATATATATATATATATATATACAGTATGGGGAAAAAAGGTCATATGACCAGAGATTGCTTAAAGCTTAGTAAGTATAGGTATGTTGGGACCCCGAGATATTGGTTTAGGTTAGGGGTGTTTTGTTCAATTAAGATAGCTTCCTTTATTTTGCGTTTGTTGATGTTTGGTTCTTTGTTTGACCCCTTTGTTCCGTACTATATATATATATATATATTCATATGTCTCTGTAAATTACATGTACCTGATGATGACATAACCTTGTGAAACGTTGTACATTTATAAAAAAGTTTCTTCTTTACCCATTCAAGCCGTATCCAAACTCTTACAGTCCACATACACTAATAACTAGGCCACGCTCGGTCCTTATGGGAAATGAAATGTGTTCCATTCTGTGAGAACAGAAATATATATATACTTCTTACACTGAGAAGGGATAAAAAACTTATGAAAATAATCCACAGTAAACCGAACTTAGGAGTAACTTCAAAAAGCTCAGCAACAGGTACAAGTGTAATCTTAATTTTATTTTATGTCCCAATTAAGTTTGTTTCTTTGTCACAGAAATTTGCACTAAGTTCCTCTTGCGCTATCTACACTTAGCCGTCGTTAAATATGAATTGACAGACTAGAGGAAAGGCAACTAGTCAACAGCACCAACCGCCAAATCTTAGGTCTGCTCTTGTCTGTCTTAATAATGAGCGTCACTTTTGTAATGCGGAGCACGATTCTTTTTCCTCTCTCTTTTTCTTTTCGGTAATGAGACTCCAATGATTGACCTGTAGATCCATAGTACAGCAAGTCAGCCACTTGCCAAGCTGAGCCCCATTAGTAGTTAAGATGGTCATTGGGAGCAGGAAGTAAATAATCATGACCTTGACCCAATTTCAACAGGTACTGAGGGCACTGACCTAATATGTACGTAATTCATAGTCAACAACACGTGTTGCTACGTGCACGTTGCTAGGTGGAATAATAGGATTAGGTCATCAACTCCATGGGGCGTGTTGTTATGTGTATGTTGCTAGGTTGTATAACAGGATTATGGCATCAACACCAGGGGCTTGTTGCTATGCGATATAACAGGATAGGGCTTGTTGCTAGCTTGTATAATAGGATTACATCAGGGTCACATTGCTATGGGTGCAATGCTAAGTGACACCAGTTAGGGCATTACTAACACATATCTTTTTCATTTGATTTACAATTAATTATTATGGAAACTTTCTGGAGAAGATATTGTCATAGTGATTTACGTTATGTAGAAGATGGTAATATTCTTGTATCATAATAATCTTGTTTGTAGATATATGATGAAACAAGAATATTATGAAAATAATTTTTGTCATACTGATATAGAATACAGTTACTTAGTCTTATACATTTTTTACAGAGGAAGTTATATAGTTCTTAAATAAATTCAGCACTTTTATCAAAATCAATTGTATTTAAATGCTTACAATCATGTACATTTAGTTTACAAGCTCTATCTTAAAACACATCTAATATAATGTTCTTATCTACTTGAGTCAAAGCAGACCTCATATATAGCCAGATACCTTCATCATGATCCAACATCACACACGAGCAGCTTCACTGGGATCATTGACTTCACAAGTCCAACAATTCTCCTTTCTAAACTTTTGTATGATAGGGGATAGATGTTCAGTATATACTTTGAATAATAATTTTTTAAAGTTATCATTGATACTATTAGATGCAGTTAGTGATTATGTTTGTTTTATTATATTTAGATATGGGTCACCAAAATGGACCTGTTCACAACAAAAAACACCATTCAGACTTGATATATAATTGTTAATATTATATTGGCATGTAAACATAATAAACACATTTTTGACTCATCACATACAACACTGATAATACGTTCACAATGATCCAGACCAAAGTCCTCGTGTATTTCAAATGTATGGCACAAGTCACTGATGGTATCAGTTGTGTAAATTATTGCCATTCAACATATTAAATGTTACACCCACTTTCTTTGGTGGGGTATAATGTGTCAGTTCCATAGTCTATATATTGACAGTTGTATATCTTCACTTCATCATTAAATAGAACAGTCACAATATACCTGTTATTTCCCAGTGGATATGTGTGCGATTTTTCAAATGGTTCGTCTCTCCTGAAGGGATATGATGATGACTCATGTTGTTGCACCATGAGTGAGAGAGGAAGTTTACTAAATACCTGTTACAGAAAACAATAATGAATTTGAAAAACGTTTTAGCTGTAATTGATATATAGTTATCTGATATCAGTAAGGCCGGGACATGTATAAAACAACAGATATAACAGTGAAGAAGAACAGAATTTTTAACAAGAATTAATCTCACCTTTGTGTTTTCTATAATGTAGTAGATATTCGAAGTTCTCACTCTTGGACTGTTTGTAGGTAGAATGATACTAGGTGGATTTGAAGGGGTTTTATAGCTCATTTAATAGCCTAAGGTGAGGTTATATAGAACACATGATGTTTTCGGTTTTAAGTTATGCTTACACAACTGTTCAGCATGTATAATTTAAGATATTCAAAACAACCTCCATTTTAAGTACAGGGGTGAAAAACACCAAACTTATCAGGATATGGGTCATGACAGTATAATAGACAATAATCATAGGTGTGGTTTTAAAAAGAACAGTTGAAAATGACACTTGTTTTAGAAAATCTCATTACATCATGCCTAACATATATAATTTAAAAGTTTCCAAACGACCTCCACTGTACGTGGTACAGGTTGAAAAAAAAATCATAGGATATGTTGGACAGTTATAGCAAACGCCTGTATAGGATGGCAATGAAACAACCATATCCAGTTGTTGTACAGTAAAGAAAGAACAGTTGTGTAAGTATGATCTTAAAGTAAAAATGCTATGTGTTTTATACAGTATGCCTGTAAGCTATTACACATAGCATATAAGGGGTTTGAAATGGACTTAGAGTCAATCCCTCTACTGAAAGTGAAAAATTATGAATAATAGCCAGAATTCTTGAGGGATGAAACGTCTGTCCAACAATAGTGAAACTAGGGTAAGTGTATGTCTAATAGCATTAACAAATAACTATATTAATTTGAATCCATAATTTTACATTTATGTTATTTTCTTTTCCTTAACAAACATCTAATAAATGCCCCAGAGATGAGGTGTTTAACATAACCAAAACTTCGTCGAGGCATGTCAAAAAAAAAAAGAGTGCCATGTCTGCGACATTTAATGTTGTATTTAAGAAGACTCATTCTGACAGCCTCTCAGGAACATTCCAAATTCATTTAACAGTAACATAAAAATACACAGGGCGAAACTACAGAACATTTAAAATTCAAAGATAAAGTCAGGGTCAGTGTACTCTCTACACAATTAGATAAACCTATTAGCACATGCTTAAAAGATGAGGCTGTGTTTTCATCTGACATGATACTGTCAAATATCAAAAAGGCTGATCAGAGTAAAAAATGGTTAACATTAGATGAATCATTTAAAATTGAGGTCACAACATTATAAATGCCTGTAGGTAGCAGTAGTCATAAGATCACTAATATTAAGATTGATCATTTGAAAAAAATGGTCAGTGTTAACAATAAATAATAGCAACAACGATTTCTGCTATGCCAAAGCTATTATTCTATGTTTGGTATATCTCAGAAAGCCTCTTAATTATAATTATATTAGTAATCAACGAAGATCACTACTTATACACATGGCTAGTGAGCTCAACGATTCATGTAATGTTCACGTGAGTCCTTGTGGAATAGAAAAGATAACGATATTTGATTGTCACCTAAAAGTCCAAATCTATGTTGTGTCTTCAGATAATTTTATTATCATACCCAGAAAAAAATTTCCTCTGGTTTTATGATACCCATTTTGATGTTATAACATCAATGAAGGGTTTTCTCGGTGTCTCATATTACTGTTCTGATTGTGACAAGGGGTTTAGCAACTTGAATAAACATTATTGTGCAAGTTATTGTAACGTTTGTTATAGTAACAACTGTATAAATTAGCAACTCCTTGGTTGTGCTTATTTTAACAGATTTTGTAAATCAATAGACTGTTATAACTGACACAAAACGGAAAACAGAAAGTATCATCATGTGACAAAATTTTTCAATGTAAAACACTGTCCTGACTTTCACAGATGCGCCAAAACCCGTTATGCAGGATGTAAAATAACTGTCATAACCTCTATGCATCTATGCTTCTCTCAAACAATATACATTAAAGGCCCATCCAAAAATTATTTGCTTTTAGATTTTGAAACTGACAGAGATGGGAACTCATGAGGGGAATTACTGTGTGGTCCATGATTTTAACAGTAAAGAGACTGTATTTAAAGTATACAATGCATTTGATGAGTTTTGTGAGTTCTCATTTTCCAAGGAATATAAGAATTACATAGCCATAGCTCATAGCATAAAGGAATTTGATGGTCATTTCATTTTAAATTATCTTATCCATCAAGAGATAAAACCCGACATTATTGTTAATGGTGGAAAGATAATGGTCATGACCACCAAACCCCTTAAAATTAGGGGAATCATCTCCATGTCATTGTCAACATTCTATAAAACGTTTGGATTAACCTAGTTACAGAAGGGATATTTTCCTCGTCTGTTTAACACAAGATTAAACCAAAAGTTCTAAGGCCCTATACCTGATATGAGCTCCTATTCACCTATCACCATGGCAACATCCGTAAAAGATAAATTTCTGGACTGGTACTGACAGCACCGAGAGAAAGGATACACCTTAGATTTTCAAGATGAGATGTACAAATAGAATTCATCCTCTTTTCATAGTTATGTTATTAAAAGTTATTACACCTAAAATTGAATGTTTTTAAAAATTGAAAGATACATAATCCTTCAAGTGTTTGTATATGATGATAAAATGCAAAAAATAAAACTTTTGTAAAGTTTGTTGAAACAAATATTTTAATTATCTTATCTCATTAGGTACTGTCAATCAGATATTGATATACTCCATCAGCTGTGTCTACAGTTCAGAAATAAATTTCTAGCCGCTTGGGATTTTGACTCTTCAGGTACACGACTGTTGCTTCTGTATGCACATTTAGACCACCAAAATCTATAGCACTTGTACTGAATCACTGATACAATACAACTAACAACTATAGTCAAATAAGTATACAGTGGTTAGACTACATCCAACAGTCTGAAGGTGTTAATGTCCAACATGCCTTTAATGGTGGCGAGGTTAACATCTTAAATTATAGTGTTGATGGCTTCTGTAAGGGGTGCAACACTATATATGAATTTTACAGATGTTTCTATCATGGGTGTAGTTTATGTTACGATCCAGATACAATGAATGTTGTTCTAAATAGAACCAAGTAGTCTGCTGGAAAACGTACATTGGACAGGCAACATAAATTAGAAGCTCGGGGATATAAGGTTGTTTCAATCTGGAAACATGAATTTAATCATACACTTATACAAATGTAATTAGTTCCTTAATAAATGTTTTGTTTTGATATATAACTTGTTCAGGTTTTTCCATCTAAATAAAGCGACATTATTTTCTTGACAACTTAATATTTAGATATCAAAAAGTGCAATCTGCCCAGGCAAAAAATATCCGGGGGAAAGTACCTTGCTTAAAAAATATAATTATTTTGGGAATAACAAATGAATGATAACAACAAAATTATAACAGATGTTACATTAGTCAATGACAAAGTTATTGTTCTTCATTGGAAACACAAGCACAAGTATTTACCTCAGAAAGATCAAACAAATATCTTTCTGGTAACTTTCACTTCTGCTCACACATGTATGAAATTGTACCGTGCATTAGAAATATTAGGTTCATCTGTTTTGTACTATGACACAGATAGCATTGTTTACATTGCAAATGGGACTAATGATCCCCTTCTAGGTGATTTTCTCGGGTAATTTATAGACGAGCTTGATGGACATTACATCACATAATGGGACAGTGGTGGAACTAACAATTACAGATACTTACATGAAGATGGTAACTTCTGTTGTAAGATCAGAGGATTTACCCTTAATTTTATCAACAGTCAGAAGTCAAACCTTTCTTTAATGTAGAGTAAAATATTGAATGTTTTTAATCTTTCTCAGCATGTCATTAATAATGAATGACAGAAAAATATGTCAGGATATGCAAACACTATCTATAATTAACAAATCCAAAAGTAAAAAATACTTGCCTGTCTACAGCAAAAGACATATTTCATCAGACTTTAATACCCTGCTATATGTGTATTAAATTTATTTACTTATTTTACTTCATGAGAGGCTGGTCCTTTGTATATAAAACAACCCATATTGTACATATTATCATTGTAGTTTGAGCTGGATTACCATCTACAACATCCTTTCGTGATTATGTACAATCCAAAAAGCCAAATATTTTTATAATTGATGATCTTATGTGCATAAGTGGATAAAATAAGGGAGTTTCCAGCTTTTTACACGTAGAAGTCACTATTTATATTTATCCATGTTTTATTTTATACAGAATCTATTTCATCAGGGTAGAGGAATGTGTAATCTTAGTTTAAACTCTCAGTACATAATTTTATTTAAGAATTTGAATGACAAGTTTCAGAAGAATGTTTTAGCGAGACAGGTGTTTTTGACTCGTGTCAAGTACTTTGAATAAGCCTACCATGATGCAACTTGGCATCTGTTTGGATATTTAACCATCAATTTGAAACCGCATACTCTTGACCAATTATGTTTAAGCACTGTTATATTTCCAGGAGATGAGATTTTAGTGTTATTTCTCAAGTGATAGATGTCCATACATTGTGATGACTTCGGCTGTGATAGATATTGAAGGATTTTATCTAAAGGATGGACCATACGTTATTAAAGAACCAGCATTCCAATGTTTATACAGTGGTTATATAGGTGTATTTTCTTTAAACAAGTTTTTGAAGCAATTTATATCAGAATCAGATTGCAAATAATGTGACTGGGTGAATAAAAATATTCACAAAATATCCTGGGAAGATGGAATCATTGAGTATATCTATTTATGGAATGTGGTTAGTTTGCTAAGACAGCGCTTTGCAACTGTATTTACCAAGGGTAGTTGGAAAACCAAACTGTTGAGAAGTCTCTTTTAAATTCCCTGCTATAATTTGGAATCAATTGGTTGTCCCAGTGTTCATCAACTTCATAAATCAATTTTACACTTTGCAGTGAATAATAATGACATAACTTCCCATTGTAGTTTTAAAAAGGTCAATGTTATATCTAAATGATTTTGTGAATGATTTTATAAGTATATGTGTAAATAAATAGATTTATATATATTGTTCACACGCACTCTTTTTGTCATTTATTCATCATGACACTTAAAGTTAAACAACACCAGGACTTTCTCCTTATAAACATTTCTCCTTACTAAAGGTACGGAAAACAAATTAAAGATATGATTGCTGGAGCTAACAATGATTTTATAACTTGTATTTGTGAATGTTCTTTAAAACGTAGAAGACACAAGCCATTATTGAGAGTGTTGGCTGAGAAGAAAACATCTGTTAAACAGAAAAGAAACTTACTAATACAGAACAGAAGGTTTTTACCATTACTCATAGCACCAATAATTTCGTTATTTGGTGGTTGCAGGATGGACTATTGGTAAATTTGCTGGTCTTTAAGATGGAACATGCAAAACGAATAATTCTCGTTCCTGAAGAACTAGTACTCTCGATTTATCAACCTAAAGTTTATGAAAGATCTATTCATAAAATTTTAAACTCTATAGGTTAAGATATGAAAGCTGTGATATATATAATACTATTCTACCTGCAAATGATAAAGCTGTTAAATCAGCTGCAACAACATCATCAAACCTTTCAATCGCAAGCCATGGAACCCATTAAAATTAAAATCTAATCGCTGACTCGCGAAAGTTTGGATATCATCGACAGCATACCTCTAAAATATAAAAAGAAAGCTGAAATAATATTAGACTTTATATGTTCAAATGGAGATGTAACATGGAATGATCGAAGAGAAGTAGTGATTAATGGAAGATCTGTCCTGAACAGTAACATAATCAATCTGATCAATGATGTATTATGGAAATGAAGGAATTTTAATCCTACAAGATGGAGAGAACTTGCAGAATAATTATCATATATGAATATCCCCAAAGTTTTGTTGGAAATGTAGGTAGATAGTCGTATAAAAAGCATAAAAATAATTTTGTTAAAAGACTCAAATGAACTGTATGTAAATGGGTGTATTTTTAATAAACGAACATTGAATTATATAATCACTTGTTTCATGTTTGCTATCATAAGCTGTTGTCAACCATTGGATCCTGTTAATATTATCAGTCATCTGAGGTTTAACTTTGCCTGCCATATATGTCAGATTATAACTAATACAACATACAATAAACCAAATAGAAAAGTTGGTTCAAATTCATGTAGCAAATAATATGGATAAAAATTTACAATCTATTTATTGTAATAGTTCACATGGGTGGTGTACAGGCTTTAGTCAGTAAAAGCATTAGGTAACGCCTTCAGTCTAAATCAGGTCAAGGACTTGTTACAGCACCAAGATACATTACATAAACTTGTAAAATATAGATTTTAGAGAAACAGAGTGATCGTTTCTTGTATTGATTAACAGTGGCAGGCGACTTAGTAGATCTTTCTAATTTAAGTCAGTTTAAGTATTTGCTGAAATGTTTTCAAAATATGCAGGGGTTGTTCCACTCAAAATTAAGAAAGGAGATACACTTGTAAAGGCCTTTTTGAGCAGGTTTTAAAACAAGGTCACAAACCTTATAAACTTCAAACTGATGCTGGAAGTGAATTTACTAACAGTCTGTTTCAACCTTATCTCAAGGAACAAGACATTCACTTCGGTACTATACATAATGAAACAAAAGCTTCTATAGTTGAACATTTCAATCGTACTCTTAAAACTAAAATGTGGTGCTATTTTACCCATCAAAGAATGAGGAAGAGGTAAATACAAACAATATTTCGTTAATCACTAAATGGAAAGAATATCCTGATAAGTTTAATAGCTGAATCCCTCAAGCCGATTTGAATCGGCTGCCATCATAAAATGTTATGTATAATTCTACGACCCATTATTCGTTATGCAATAATTGTATTAACTAGTTTGTCAACAATACCCTGAATAATTATATCACACATCTTCAGAGATCTATTAATCTCAAGGGCTCATATTGGCTGAACTACAATATCCACATAGTTAGCATAATGTACCTGATGGTACAGGATGGATCAAATTCTTTCCTAGCTTTGATGGTTGTAATAAAATCATTTATTTTAGACCAGGTCTTTACAAAGAGTCTAAAAATTTAATTTAGAATACTAAACCAATTAGAAAAGTTAGCTCTTGAATCTGACTCATATCCTGTATTTGACTGCAATTTTATTCACCACAAAAGTAAGTGTCAATATAAAAGAGGGATCCTCTATATTATTTTATCCAAATATCATCTGTACTTGGTTTTGATAATAATCGTATAATATCAGAACCCATTATAGTTCCATATACTGTTTAATATTCATGGAGGATTTTATTCACTCTAGGTTTTCTTAGATATTGTGGAACCTAGTACTGTTGGTGATACACACGTGTCACTGTTACGAATCGTTCAAGTTAAAGGTCAGGATGGAGACATGATCACTGAAACGTTTACAAAACCACATTACAGACCTGTATCTAGAAATATATTTCAGACTATTGAAATAGATATAAAGGATGACATGGGTCGACATATACCATTTGAACATGGGAGAGTCATCATTACCTTCACTTCTGTCATCGTCATGAGTGTACCTTACTATAATGACCCGATGGTTCATGATAGGTATTACGAATACCAGATGGGAAATTGTTTAGCATATTTTGCAGGTAGCCAATGGCAATGAGGTTACAGTTTGGGAGATGTCTTAAGCAACCTATTTCGTTCAGCCATACATTTTTTTTGAAAAAAAGGGAGCATTAGTTTTAGGAAAACAGGCAGTTAAATGAGGTATAAATATAGCACCAGAAGTTATACAAGGGAACCTTTTATTGATCCTGGAAAACAATGTGCAAAAGGGGCTAGAGAGCTTACTCGAGATGTCACACAGATTGCTCTACCTAATAAAAGGAAGAGACACAAAGGCTAAGTATTCAGAATCACTAAAACAAAGAGATAGAGAACATCGAGCCCTGATACTTTTGACAAGTAATTATATCCCTTCTACCTCATGAAAAGTCTTGTCAGTGTACAAATTCAGAGCTAGATTTAGTTTCTCTTCCTCCTATACAAATGGTGATTGAAGAGGATCTGTGGACCGAATTTTATCCTCTTTCATCAGTGAGTGTCAGTGGACCCATCGAATTTTCTATATCAGGATCAGGAGATGAATACCTAGATCTGGCAAAATCGTATCTACAAGTGAAGGCATAGATTGTCAAAGGTGATAGGATGGACATAAAAAAAGATAAAGATAAGTCTGCTCTTGTCAACCTGTTTTTTCATTCTCTATTTTCTCAAATCGATGGCAAACTCCCTGTATGACAAACTCGTTTCTCCGTCTCACAATCTCTATGCATATAAGGCCTACATAGAAAAACTTCTGAGTTGCAATGAAGAAGTCAATTGAAGCTATCTGACTACGTCTACGTGGGCAAAGGACACGGCAGGTAGTTTTGACGATCTCAACTTTAATGATGAAGATAACGATGGAATCAAAGACTGATACATAAATACCCGAGGTAGTCAAATTGTCGTCGTGATTGATAGTTTGCATTCGGACATCTTTTTGCAATACAAGTTCTTGCTAAATAGTGTTACTTTAAAACTATGCCTCATACGAAGTAAAGATGCATTTTGTATTATGTAGAGTGATGAATCACATTTAAAAGTTGTTCTGGAACACAATTCTGTCTACATTAGAAAAGTAAGATTCAGTCCTTCTGTCATTCTGTCGCATGCAAAAATCTTTCAAATAGGAACTGCTAAACATCCTTTGAAGTATGTAGAGTGCAAATCATTTTTAATTCCTCAGGAAAGCTTATAGGCATCTATCAATAATGCATTTTTAGGTCAAGTACCTACGTTTCTTGTTATATAATATGTTGATAATGATGCATTTAACGAATCTTTGAAGAAAAACCCATACAATTTCAAACAATACAGTATTAATATCTTGGCAATCGATGTGGACAGAAAAACCAATTCCTGCTCGACCTTTACAACCCGATTTTGATGCTGACCTGTATGCACAAAGCTACAAAACATTATTTAGTTGCATGGGAAAACAGTTTCAAGATCAAGGAATTGATATAGGATATGACGAATATTTGGAAGGATATACACTCTTTGTAGTTGATCTTATACCTGACATGGCCAGGTGGTTAGGGCGCTGGACTCGCAATCTGACTGAGGGTCGCGGGTTCGAATCCCCGTCACACCAAATATGCTCGTCCTTTCAGCCGTGGGAGCATTATGATGTGTGGCCAATCCCAATATTCGTTGATAAAAGAGTAGCACCAGAGTTGGCGGTGAGTGGTGATAACTAGCTGCCTTCCCTCTAGTCTTACACTGCTAAATTAGGGACGACTAGCGCAGTTAGCCCTCGTGTAGCTTTGGGCGAAATTCAAAAAACAAACAAACAAACAATCTTACACCCGACCTATCAGCTTGTGATTCCCACTTGAACCTGGTGAACAGGGAAATGTACAAATAGAAATATGATATGATAAATATTTACTTGACATTATATGTTCACGCCCATGCAGAATTGACCAGTCCACTGATGTCTAAGTAGCAATGAATACTGTGGAGATTTATTCTATACTCTCACTTTAATCATAATTAAAAATCAAACAGATTATACGTGTCATAGTAGATGTCTCTCGTGTATGTCTGGACAACAGTGTCAGAAAAGTACAACTTTACTCACTTTTTGCGACTGAACTCACACTGTGCACGAGCCACAAACTGCTAGGTTTTCGTGACAGAACGGGTACTTAATATTTACTTAAATACCTCAACTAATGTTTACCACAAGAGTCTGGTATTACTAGATACTGGATAGGAGCATAGAGGAGAAATAAAAATTCGTCTCTTTCGTTCCTTAACAATGCCCTTAAGACTTGAAAGATTAAAATAAATTGGACATATAATATAACATTGATAGCAAAGGAAGAAAGATAGAAAGAACAAAAAATGTCACACTTACCACACGCGAAACAAAAACAATTTTACAATATACAACATGAGATACACTTCTAGGTCCTTGATTTTATGGTCTCTTTCCATTAATTCAGAGCCTGTGTAAACACAAAAACACAACAAATAACACCCATGGCCAGGCTTAAGGCTTCCAATGATCGTTGGTCCGCTTCAGTCTCTTTCTTCCTCCGACCACTTGCAACACACATGCATTAAATGTAGAGAGGAACCCAGGTGATCAGACCTTCATATCGATAGCACCACCGAAATACTTTGGAATAGTCTTTTGGAGACCATCTTTTCCAGAACACTGCATTTGTTGTTCTTTGTTGATCGTACCGAATCCTGACAACAGCCAGAATTTCCAAGACGCCACTAACACTCTAAATTCTAATGAATATAAAAATACTGCTTATGTGATTGGTTATACAATATTCTTTTATTTTTAAACTGAAAATCAGGCTGCACTATACCTTTATAAAGGGAGGCATCATATAAAAAACAAACAAATTCATGTAACTTTTTTATTACTGATATGCACTATTGAAGTCCAATGAAGCATTCCTATTAAAATAAGCCTCTCTAAATAAAAAAAAGCAATCTGCGGCCTCAAAAATATCAAATATTTTATTTTGTAAAATAAAAACAAAAACAGAAGCCTAAATCCGGGGTAGATACGTGGTCTTGCAAACCCTGCTCCAATGTCTCTTGGATTCTAGTATAAACTGTAGTAGCTAGACAAGTAACTGATAGAAACACACTCAAGACAAACAGGACGTGGTGATGGATATACAAGACTGTTTAGTGTAGGAGTTAAAAGTAGTTATTTTAAAGGCGATAGTTATGACAAGTCTGGTTGCGTAACTTGGTAAGAGTCGTACCTTTTGTGTGTGTGGTTCAACTGTTGTAGTATTGTTGATGCCAAGTTACTTGAATCTTCGGTATTTTTCTCGTTACCTTAACTGAGCATTGTCACATTATAGCACCGCTCGTGTAGTTTGTCTAAAATTCGAGGTCTCAGAGAACAACATATAAATATATGCGACCAAGCAAGCGAAAGTCAAGTGCAGTTCAGTCAGAAAAATAGTTAACGAAAGAAAACATGAAGTTAGCTGGCGTGTGAGTGACTAGCAATAACGATCAATATTTTAAAGTGAGATTCAAAGTTTAATAGGGACAAGAAGAATAACCGGTCTTGTGAAAGGGTGTTCTAAAGTAATTGAACCCGCCTGTTTGGACTTTCGCGAAAAGGAGACAATAATTTAAGATTCAGTATACAACTGTGGTAACCTGCAGGGTAATGTAACTGAATTATTCCCTAATTGATATTGTGATAAAAGAAGAAAAAGAAATATCATTCGTCTTGTCAATTGGATTCTAAAGCCATTGAATCAGCCTGTGTGGACTTTTGACATGAAAAGATAATTATGTAGAATCTTAGATACAACTATGATATCCTAGAGTGTAAAGAATTTTTGTACATACGTTTGGCTTGTTTTGAATATAATATTTTAAAACAAGTGGATTGTGTGCTGTCCGTCTATTGTCCCAATTTATCGCCAACAAGTCACAGACACCTACTGTAGAAGAATCCTCAGTCCAACCTACATATATAAAACCCTGACACGTGGTAATTTTTAACATTGGTTATTCAGTAGGTAAAACGATTTGAAAAGCAATAGTTTCGTATATAAAAATGAATAACAAAATTCTAGGAACAGGATATGCTACTAACGTCCATAATTTGTTTTGTTACAATCAGATACATAATAGAAAAATAGTAAAAATTGTAATATGTTAATAATCAACATATTTTGAGCATTGTTTTTGCATCGTTTTTTTCGTATATAACTTACTGATTATTAGCGAATAAATAAATTGTGAAAAATAACTTCATCTGTTCAATGATTATGTTTCTTAAACAAACTACCGAGCACAAATTGCATATTTTTTCCGAGTTAAATTCATGCAAATTATTCCATCGTTTTAGTATTTTTTTAAAACAAAGCACATGTCTTGCGTCTGTATATTGGCACATCAGAACAGTGTTTCTTGTACAGCAAAGCCACATTAGGCTATCTGCTATGTTCACCGCGAGAAATCGAACCCAGGATTTTTGCGTTGTAAGTCGGTAAACTTACTGTTGTCTCAGAATGGGACCGTCGAAGCAAATACCAAAATGCATCGTTCTATAATTCTTAGAATTAAAATACGAAGATTCTCCGCGCGTGTTAATTTCTGAGAGAATTTAGGTTGTTTAGCACTACATGTTATTAATATTTTGCAAATAAAAAAGTTAAAAATACTAGTAAATAATCAAACATCTATGCTATTCAATTAAGATATTTTTGAATATTATCTGTTGTGTTTCAGTTATATTTTTGTGTAATATTGAACACTCAATAAGATCTAAACGTAGAATTTCACATGATTTTTATACTTTCAATTCATACGGTGCTTTATCTAGAAGTATTTTGATTTAACTGAACACTTACAGCGATTCATATACTGATATAGAAGCTTAACATGTAATACAGTGGTGCATTTTGGCAGCACATATGAATTGGCATCTTGCGCATCATTTACTTACACCCCACTTTCCGTGAAGAAACAAATGGTATGGGCTCATACACCATAAATGAAGGACAGAGACCAGCAATTTTTTTTTGGATTGTTGCCAGTTTATATAATGGTGATTTTGTAACTTGATTTTTAACTTCCAAATTTCTTGTTGCATATGTGGCTTCTTCGAAGAGACATAAAAGCTGATATATTACTTACGAAACAAAGCTGCTACAGTGTTTAAATAAAAGGTATATATCATATAATTGTTAGCATCAGTACCAGTATTTAGAAGAATTTATAAATTAAACTGTATATTTCAAAATGTAAATATAATAAAGAAAATATTTTCCATCCTTTGGTGAATTTGTATGTCTTTCTATATAAATAAGGTAGCAGAAATAATAATTGTTCAAGTGAATGAAATGAGCCTGCACCGACAATACTACTTACACAGAAAATTATATTGAATGTCAATACATGTATTTTTTAAGAATTGTAACTTACCTTCTAGAATATCGTTTTGTAACAGTTTTAGGGCTAGCTGATATTGCATGCTGTTTAGTTTGACAATAATAATTAATGATCTGTTTTCACACTCTCCAAGTTTGTTTACACTTCAGTAATTCATCTATAATAATATTTTCCACAATCATACATTTTTTTCCATAAAACAAAGAAGATTGTTTTTGTCACGTTCATTTTGTAAAGTCACAAGCACTCACGTATTGTTGATGTTGCTTTCTGAAGAATGACCTGTTCTTTGCATAATATTTCTACCTAGGGCAGACAGCATTTTCATTAATAATGGCACTTTAAAAGGAAGTTGCCTATAAATAACATCAAAATGTTCATTCAGAATGCCCAAGTACAGTTTTGTATCTTCAAAACTCTTTCCTCTCCGTAGATTTCATTTTAAAACCTAACTACGAACAACCGTTTGGAAATTCTAAGCTGCTACATTTTCGTCGTAATATTTGAAAACCTTCAATGCTGTTTCCTTTATTTTTGATCTTCCCCAGTAAGTGTATTCATTAATGCCTAATAAAGGTTTCTGAATGACTAAATCAGAAAGATAGAAATTAAATTATGAAATTCTTACCACCTCCTCATTGGACGTGACCTTAGTAATAAGTCGGTTGTTGATGTTTTTTTATTTGTTATTGTTAAATGCAAAGATACATAATATGCTATCTGTGATGGGTCACCAGCAGGGTATCGAACCCCTGATTTTAGTGTTATAAGTTTTCTACCTTACTGTGGTACGTATAGTAGAAGAACGTGATAATAACTTATGAGCCCTGTTCCTTCAGTTAAGAAACCGTGTTGAAATTGAAAAATTTTTTGAAGGTTTAGACGATATATCAATAAAGAAATTCACATATATGTAACTTTTTTTCGTATCGGAAGTAAATCAGTCTCTGAAAGCGATCCTCGTTCTTAATCTAAAATTGCATATCCTTGTAGATTAGAAAAGAACAGGTTTTTGAAGGTTAATTTTGCAAAGCATCGTTCAACTTATTTTTAAGCAGTATGTGATATATTGCTTCTATGTTTCCATATGTACGGTGTATTGAAATATCTTTTACTTATTCGTTCAGGAATTTCAAGAATATGTAACAATGATGCATATTCACTTAACCCGGTATAACTCCGGGACAAGAGCTGGAGCACTGGCTGAACAAGAACACTAAGATAGATGTAATTGAAATGGTGGAGAGCGGTGAGAGCGAACTTTAGAATAACTTGAATTTTGAAAGTATTTTCTTCGCTGTGTAGACAGAGAAGAAATGACAGAAAGCTTAAGAATTTAACTGTTTAGAATAATGACCACAAGTACCTCGTCGATCCCCAATGTATATTATAACTGGTAATAATTGGCACACACACCAGTAGTTTAGATAGTCATAGGACCTTAAGGGATTTGTGGTCATTGCTTTCATATCCACTCGGTGGAGTGATACGATAAATCTGTAAGGCCCATCAAAGAATCACTTGGTTTCGTTTGTTTGTAATTAAGCACAAAGCTACACAATGGGCTATCTGTGCTCTGCCCACCACGGGTATCGAAACCCGGATTCTAGCGTGGTAAGTCCACAGACATACTGCTGTGCCACTGGGGGCCACTTGGTTTCGAGCAGTAGGAAAACCTCGGTCATGGCTAAGGACCTTGATGATCTGTATGTTCTGAACTGTAAATTGTCCTCGATAATATACTTGATGAGAGCTACTTGATTATGTTAACTAGAATATGGTGACAAATGATTTAAAACTGAGGAAAATAAAGTGATGTCAAAGAGAAAGAAAGGAAGAGACGTGGATTTGGATTAATATTAGATTGAAAGAATATTTCTCTTGTTTATGAAAAAAATTCTTTCCGACAAAAACTGATAAACACTAGTGTTAATAACGTAAAAGTTGAGTTAGTTGAAGAAGCTATAGCTACTAATATGCTGGAAGTGTTGGGGTTAAATGCACCTAGATGGCAGGACGATAGTATACCTATACGAATAGGTATGAATAAATACCAGTCAAATTTCTAATAACAACAAATACAATAGAATGTTTCGGAAGTAAAGAGAGATAACACAATAGAATGTTTTAGGAAGTAAAGAGAGATAACACAATAGAATGTTTTAGAAGTAAAGAGAGATAACACAATAGAATGTTTTAGAAGTAAAGAGAGATAACACAATAAAATGTTTTAGAAGTAAAGAGAGATAACACAGAAGAATGTTTTAGAATTAAACATAGATAACACAGTAGAATGTTTTAGAGTTAAAGAGAGATAACACAGTATAATGTTTTGGAATTAAAGAGAAATATCAGAGTAGAATGTTTTAGAAGTAAAGAAAGATAACACAGTAGAATGTTTTGGAATTAAAGAGAGATACCACAGTATGATGGTTTAAAACTAAAGAGAGATAACACAGTAGGATGGTTTAGAGTTAAAGAGAAATAACACCGTAGGATGTTTAAAAATAAATAGAGATAGCACAGTAGGATGTTTCAGAAGTACAGAAAGATAGATAACACAGTAGAATGTTTTGGAATTAAAGAGAGATATAGTATAATGTTTTAGTAGTAAAGATAGAAAATAGATAACACAGTAGGATGTTTTAAAAATAAAAGGAATAACACAGTAGGATGTTTAAAAATAAATAGAGATAACACAGTAGAATGTTTTGGAATTGAAGAGAGAGATCTCAGTATAATGATTTAGTAGGAAAGAAAGATAACACAGTAGGATGTTTTAAAAATAAATATATATAACACAGAAGATGATATAGAGGTAATGAGAAATACCACAGTATGATGTTTTAAAAGTAAAGAGAGATAACACAGTAGGATGTTTTAGAAGTAAAGAATGATAGATAACACAGTAGGATGTTTTAGAAATGAAGAGAAATAACACAATAGAATGTTTTAGAAGTAAAGAGAGATAACACAGTAGGATGTTTTAGAAATAAAGATAAATATCACAGTAGGATGTTCTAGAACTAAAGAAAGATATCATAGTATAATGTCTAAGAAGTAAAGAGAAATGACCCAGTAAGATGATATAGAGGTAATGAGAAATACCACAGAATGATGTTTTAAAAGTAAAGAGAGATAACACAGTAGGATGTTTTAGGAGTAAAGAGAGATAACACAGTACAATGTTTTGGACGTTGCGAGATCTAGTTTCTCGTTGGTTACATAATCTGATAAATATTACTATAACTATACCCTTATTTACATTGACTATAGATAATTTATAACATAACATAAGGGCAAGATAACATTCGGCCCTTGAAGGCTGTCTCTGCACATCTACCCTAAAGGAACAGTGAAAATTACACCTAATATTTGTTTTTTTAGAAAACTAGAGATTCCTGTTGTAAAGTCTTGCAAACTGCCAGCTTCCACTACTGTCGACAGCAACTCACTCAATAAACCAATTAATCTGCTAAACACAGAAAGCTTTGTCTTTCCAAATCTTAAACTTGTGTCCTCTCGTCCTTTCGTCTTCAGAATATAACACAAAGAAATAAAAGGTCTTTATCCTATCGATCTCCCGGATAATCTTATAAACTTAAATAAGATCATATATAGAGATAATTACCCTTTTGGCTTTTAAAATCTATCAGCTTTAGTCCTAACAACAGAACATTTCCTCGTTAGCTTGAGTGACTTATCCACCCATATGCTAAGCTACTTTTCTTCAGTCATGCTATTGAGTTGGTTATAACCTATATTAAACATGTGAACCAACTTATGATAACCCAAATGCAAGTTCTATAATCAAATGTCAATTGCCAAATATCTGTCAACTAACTAGTTGATCCAAACCAAATCATTCTGTAGTAGTATCTCATCATCCTCAATGCAACTAGAAAAAACAACAAAAAGATAGATAGTTTATGTCAACTGTAAATGTTACTAATTTACTTATAACACAGTTCTGAGATGGTTTTATTATCTTGAAATTTGTACACGTTCTACGGTAAATCCTGTACGCTGAATCCGAAAATTATATCCATTTTTCTCCAATACGTACAGATTTTTCACAAAACGTCATAATGCAGTACATTAAAACAAAGACCACAACACGTAGTTTTGAGACTAAAAGGCGTAGAGTTCACAAAAAATCAGGATGAATGAGG